>NC_018301.1:789556-855943 GCF_000315875.1 Candida orthopsilosis Co 90-125
GGTAGGACAACACCTTTTCCAATAGCTTTATGGGGATTTCGATTAGAAAGGACGCTTTCAAACTATCCAATCGACGAATCGTGGTAATAGAGGTAGAGCACTGATGATTTCCAGCTTCGCTTCGTTCCCATCAGGAACGATTGGCAGCAAAATAAACTATCAAAGTGTATAAATAAAATCGCATTGTATATATCTCTACAAATCCTTGAATGCTTCGTGAAAGAATGCTCTATACGGATTGGCTTCACCAATCTTGTTGATCTCTTCCACTTCCTCCTTAGTCAATTCAAAGTCAAACAAATCTAAAGACTCTTTCAATCTATTTTCCTTCGAAGATGTAGTGACTGGCAAAATTCCTCTTTGTAAAGTGTATCTCAACAATATCTGAGCCTCAGTCTTGTTGTACTTTTCAGACAAAGTCTTTAAAGTCCCAGCAAGAGCATTTGATTCAACTCTTGCTAAGGGTGCCAATGGTGAAAACGCCTCAACTAAGATACCATGATCTTGACTGAATTGAACTATGTTTTTTGATTGATTTTGTAAGAATGGATGAAATTCAATTTGATTGGCAACAGGATAGTACTCAGGACTAGGAGAAGCTGCAAATAGTCTTTCTAAGTGAGAAATAGCTGCATTTGAAATCCCGATTTCTCTAACTTTGCCCTCTTTCTTTGCTTCAACTAGAGCTTCCCACACCTGTTCCAAAGTGTAACCATGGGTTTGTTCAGTCGTAAAAAAGGGAGAGTGGATCAAAAACAAGTCAATGTAGTCAACACCGAGTTGGTTCAAAGCTTTGTCAATCGACTCTTTTGGTGACTTGCTGTAAGCTTTGATGGAACCCCAACCTGGACTATACTTGGTAGTGATCCAAAGGTCTTCTCTTGGAACATCAGTTCTCTTGAGCGCTTCCCCTACTTCCTTTTGGGTATTGTAAGCTTCGGCGGTGTCAATGTGTCTGAATCCCAATTTTAACGCTAAAAGAATGTTGTCTACTAACTCTGGGCTGATCTCATTGATTGTTTGTTGTTGTTTCCATTTTGTGCCAGTACCAAGTGCAATTGAAACCTCTTTTCCAGACTTGGTATGAAACCTTTTTGATAGTAAGTTTGATTGAGTCATTATCAATTGGGGATACCAAAGGAAGAAAAGTGTGGAAATAGGCTTGGATTGTTCAACATTTGTAATCTAAAAATTGAATCAATTAGTCAAACCACAGTTTTTCCAATAATTCCTGCACATAAAAAGCAGAATTATGCGGAAATATTGATATCAGTAAATGGTCTTCGTATGGCCCCTGATTGAACGTCTGTACAAGGAGTTGTCTTGAAACGGGTCAAGGAGCTGTTATATGTCTATCCAGTGACCATTAATCCTACTTTTGATGTAGTGGTAAGGGATAATGTTCTATGTTTATTGTGCGATATAAACTCGGAGTTAAAACGTCTATAACAATATATATATCAACGGCACCACTTAGTTTAAGAACAACCCCAGCAGCGTGTTCTATAGCATTCCTGAGGTAGCAAGTTCGAGGATGTGATCCATGTAAGCACTAGTTTCCTTTCTTTTCGTTGAAAGGAGTAATTGTCGCATGATACCCAATTAGGACATTTAATGTCCCAATCGGTGTTAGTTTGTTCCATTTGGGGATACAGTATTACACAAAAGTTATACAGCCAGCAACGAAACGGCATCAAAAACTTTAATAGTTAAAATGTCCTATTCAAATGTCGTTTTCCATAATAGATGTCGTAGATATCCTTCTTCGGTAATCGGAGCAAAATTAAACTGTCTCGTACAAAATGTCGTCCGCCTGTCTTATCGTTGCCACCGACTTCACACACTCTCACCCCATACATACAAAAAAGGACAACTCTCCTTTAAATTACTCTCTTCTTCTTCTTCTTCTTCCCAAGACAACTCCATCATGAAGTTTTCAACAACTACAGCTATATCTGCTTTGGCATTACTATCAGTTAACGTCGTGGATGCTTTAACGATCCAAAACCCATTCAATGGACAACAACCTTTGAATTTGGATTTCAATTATGATAAATATGCCTCGCAATTATCTCACTTGTTGTTTGATGAACAGAAGCAAAATGAATTCTTCTCCAAAGTTTCATCCCTTTTTAATGAACCTTTGGAATCGTTGACTCATGAGACAAAGAAATTATGGTCAGATATGATTTTGAATTCAAAGCAATTTGGTGATTTGAGATTTACTATTCCTGGAAAAACAGGTAAAATCATTAAGCAGCATTTTGACTTCCATGTTAAGGATCAAAAAGTACCAAACCACCAATTGAGAGTCAAATCTACCCCAGAAGATTTGGGAGTCGATTCGGTTAAACAGTACTCCGGTTATTTAGATGTTGATGACGAAGACAAGCATTTTTTCTTCTGGGCATTTGAAAGCAGAAATGACCCAAAAAATGACCCAGTTATTTTATGGTTGAATGGTGGGCCAGGCTGCTCATCAACTACTGGTTTGTTTTTTGAATTAGGTCCTTCATCAATCAACAAAGATATTCAACCTGTTCATAATCCATATGCTTGGAATAACAACGCTACTGTTATATTCTTAGACCAACCTGTCAATGTTGGTTATTCATACTCATCATCGTCTGTCTCGAACACTGTTGCTGCTGGTAAGGATGTTTATGCCTTTTTGGAATTGTTCTTTAAGCAATTCCCACAATTTGCCAAGTTGGATTTCCACATTGCTGGTGAATCTTATGCTGGTCACTACATTCCTGTGTTTGCTAGTGAGATATTGAGCCACCCAGAACGTTCTTTCAATTTGACATCCGTCTTGATTGGTAATGGATTAACTGATCCATTGACTCAATACGAATACTACGAGCCAATGGCTTGTGGTGAAGGCGGTGAACCAAGTGTATTGGAACCAGAAGAATGTCAATCAATGACCGATGCCATTCCAAGATGCCAATCCTTAATTCAACAATGCTATGAATCGGAATCAGTATGGAGTTGTGTTCCCGCAACTGTTTACTGTAACAATGCGCAATTAGGACCTTATCAAAAGACTGGAAGAAATGTTTATGATATCAGAACCATGTGTGAAGGATCAAACTTGTGCTACGAAGGTTTGGAGTACATTGATACATATATGAACAAACCAGAAGTCATGAAAGCGTTGGGTGCTGAAGTATCCAGTTATGAATCATGTAACTTTGATGTCAATAGAAACTTTGTCTTTGCTGGTGATTGGATGAAACCTTACTTTAAGAATGTGATCGACATTTTGCAACAAGATTTACCAGTTTTGATTTACGCGGGAGATAAAGATTTCATTTGCAACTGGTTAGGTAATCAAGCATGGGCTGATAAACTAGAATGGAGTGGCTCAAAAGGTTTCTCCAAAGCTCCAGTTAGAAAATGGAAGGTCGATGGTAAACATGCAGGTGACGTTAAAAACTATGAACACTTTACTTTCTTGAGAGTCTTTGGTGGTGGCCATATGGTTCCATATGACCAACCAGAAAATGCTCTCGATATGGTTAACAGATGGGTTTCTGGAGATTATAAATTTTGAGTAACTAGAGACAATAAAATATATCGAGTAGAGATGTTGTAGGTACGTGGAGCGCTTAGCTAATAATAGATGTTTGAACAGTAGGGCTTTGTCACTACATATTGATCTCTAAAGTTAAACCGGATCTTTCTATTATGCAATTGAGACGAGCCAAAACTAAAGTCGATTGTATGTTCAAACTCAGCAAAATTACTGAGTACTTTAAGAAGCGTCCTAAGAATATTCTGCTAGAGTTGAATTATGGTTTTTTCGGTGCTACTCTTTAATTTTACCTCAAGATTGATGCAAAACTTTTACAAATATCTTTAAATCTTTTTTTCTCATCTAAACAAGTAGGAGGATAAATTACAAATACCGAAGTAGACACGACGGAGACAGTTTGAGCTGTTAGTACCGGTGCGGCAATCAGTGTATTGTCTTTCTATATCTCAATGTCTATCTTTTGTTAAAAATCGCAAATGGTAACCAATTTAATTCAGGCGAAAGTAACGCTAGTTTGCTAAACGATGACGGGGAGAGGGAATATATCAGAAACCGTTCATCGGGTACCGTCAAATCCCATTGTGTTTGAAGGTAGTAGGGAACTTGTAATGCTCTTTTGTGTTTGTAATTGCGTTTGCGCGTAGAATTTTTGTTTACAAAAAAGTTTTCAACAAAACTTCCTGATTTGGTATCAATGTAAACACAACAACAGCAATGGAATAACATCAAGCATTGACGTTGAGAAAGGCGCTTAAAATTAAGGAAAATGATGGGAGATGAGTGACAAAGTGACAGGAAAGTTAATCATCGTATTGATTGTTTGTGTTTTGGTCCAGACTTTGAGCTTTTGGAGAGCAATCTACAACACCACAAGCACAAACCTAATCCTGATTTCTTAATATATCTACCACACTTTCCATCATTTGTGGTTTTCAAATCGTATGTTTAGATAATAGACCACAGTGCTCATTTTAATACTTTGA
Source organism: Candida orthopsilosis Co 90-125 (assembly GCF_000315875.1). Lineage (NCBI taxonomy): Eukaryota > Fungi > Ascomycota > Pichiomycetes > Serinales > Debaryomycetaceae > Lodderomyces > Lodderomyces orthopsilosis. Next base: position 794,081 of record NC_018301.1, read on the forward strand.
TACCCACAACATTACCTTCGATGATTATACGGCACATTCACTTTGCATCAATACTACTATCGTTTGCGTTAGCAATAGTACTGGGAGTTTTAACAATCCTTCAAAACCGTCACAATGTATACCATCTACTATATTCAGTATCAGGCTTCGTTCTAGCGGCGTACTACGTGGTTCCTGTTGTTTATACGCACATAATTACCATCTCATTTCAGTTCATGATATCATTGTTCAACATAATATCTGGTATATTGTTGATTGTTCATTTCCATGATACTGCTGTTACAATTTTATTCACTGTCAATATTATCTTCATTTCTTTACCATTAACTATGTTACTATTTGTGGTTTATATAGAGAGCAACACAATTGATAGTGGAGTTACAGATACAGTTTCCAAAAAGGCTTCTGATGCTACATTATTTGATCACGATTATGCATTGGATAAAAATTGGATTGAAAAGTACGGAACAGGTGCTCAAAATTCTCATGTATTACCTTACTCGATTTCGACAAATACGATACCACAAGCTCAATTACAACAAAACCGCACTAAAACCCACGATACATCATCCCTCATAAATGTTGACGATCACTTTGATATGCTCAGCCTACAGAAAAGAGAAGCCATGCGTGATGTTAATACGATGAATAAGCAGAAAATACGAATGCAAAGATGGAGACTGATCAACGATGAGAAGCAGTTTATGTCGCATATAAATGAGTCGTTACTTCCACCGGTGTTGAGAAACAACAAACGGGTTTCGGAAGACAATGAGGGAGACATGCAGGGATTGGAGCAGATTAGTGGATTTAAACTGAAAAAATTGCGTTCAACTATCACATTGGATGAATGGGACCTTGAAGAATACAATAAAACAAGAAAAATTTCAGGCTATACAATTGTTCCCGGTGTCCACCACATCGTGAGTGATTCGAACTTGTACAAAAAGACCCTTGACGTAAATGAAGAACAGTTATTACCACCAAAGGAGAGCCCGGTGGACAATATCGACCATTTGAGTGACATTAGTACCAATAAGCCATCGTTAGATAGAGATTTTAGCTACCCATCAAATCAGAGTGAGTGTGCACCATCCCTCCATACTTTTAGAAAAGAAAGTTCCAATTCTCAAAATACACAATTGAGTGACAATGCCAGTAAGGATCAAATCCAGGCTCAAGAAATTTCGTCATATCCTTTACCGGAACCCACAACACCACCACCATCGAATGAACTGTTGGTAAACTCCAAAAACAATTCACCACTCAAGAAGTTTCTAACTGACAGCCCGAAAAAGATCTTCCGCTCAAATACAGCGGTCTTCCATCAACGCCATAACCATTCAAGCTCGATTGCATCGAATTCATACTCTCTAATGTCAGGTGTTTCCTCTAGATCAAGATCGTCATCGCCAAAAAAATTGAAATCGTATTTAAAGATTCATAAACATAGTTTGAGTGTGCCGAATTTTGCAATAAACAAGTCATCATCACATCATTCAAACTCGCAAATTCCATCTCCTCAACATTCAGAGTACTTTTCTGTTAATTCAACCAAGCTTATTGAGCCAATAGACTTATGGGAGATACAGACGACTAATTTTACTTTTGATGATGCAGAGGAGCACTCATCATGTGAATCCAGAATTGAAGGTGATGCAGATGGAGCAAATGATGGGTCAAGAGTCAGCTCATTACCAAGTCAAGCTATTGGGGAATACGATCGGGAAAAATGGAGAACAATTAAATTGTGTAAAGATGGGGAGACGGTAGATAAATCATGTGTATAACAATATAATGTAATGTCAATGAGACGACCCTAATCAATGGCGACTGTAGTCTAAGACATAGAAACATATGTGTTTCTCTAGCAGTTCTCTCAATTTATCTTCGATGAGATTTGAATTTTTTTTTTTTTATATTGTACCAATGCAGTACACAACCCAACACATCAAACAACCATGGATGATTTGTTTGATGTATTTGATGAGGCCCCAGGAGCTGTACCTCCAAAGATAGAGGAGATTGAAGAATCTGAAAATATCAACGAGGCAAATGGAAACGACAAGAAAAGATCGCACAAGGAAGAGGAGGACACGAAAAAGTCAACACCAACAAAGAAGGCCAAACAGCAGCAAGAAGTCAAGCCGGTAGTATTTGACTCTGTGGAAATAGAAGCATCGAGAGAAGTTGATGCTAGTGGCGGATTACAACAAACCATCGAAGACCCTAATTCCAAGTTAAAATTGAGACATCAAGTCAGGCACCAAGTAGCAGTTCCGCCATCATATCCGTATGTACCTATAAGTGAGCACAAGCGTGAAAAGGAAGCTAGAACATATCCATTCACATTAGATCCGTTTCAAGATACCGCAATTTCGTGCATTGACCGTAACGAAAGTGTTTTGGTGTCTGCTCATACATCTGCAGGTAAAACTGTTGTTGCCGAGTATGCTATTGCCCAGTCGTTAAGAGATAAGCAAAGAGTCATTTACACATCTCCAATTAAAGCATTGTCAAATCAAAAGTATCGTGAATTGCAAGCCGAGTTTCAAGACGTGGGATTAATGACTGGTGATGTTACGATAAACCCTGACGCTGGTTGTTTGGTCATGACGACTGAAATTTTACGAAGCATGCTTTATAGAGGTTCAGAAGTGATGAGAGAAGTTGCTTGGGTTATTTTTGATGAGGTGCACTATATGAGAGACAAATCAAGAGGTGTCGTTTGGGAAGAAACAATCATTTTGCTACCTGACAAGGTCCACTATGTGTTTTTGTCAGCAACCATTCCTAACGCAATGGAGTTTGCTGAATGGATTGTCAAGATTCACAACCAGCCATGCCACGTTGTGTATACTGATTTCAGACCTACTCCATTGCAACATTATTTATTCCCTGCCGGAGGAGATGGTATTCACTTGGTTGTTGATGAAAAGGGAACATTTAGAGAAGAAAATTTCCAAAAAGCAATGACCACAATTGGTGACAACACCGGTGATGATCCTGCCTCTGCTGAAAAGGGAAAAGGACGAAAAGGACAGAGTTTCAAAGGTGGAAATAAGGATAGCAAGACAGATATCTACAAGATCGTCAAGATGATTTACATGAAAAAATACAACCCAGTGATTGTCTTTTCCTTCTCCAAAAGAGATTGTGAGAAATTGGCATTGCAAATGTCAAAATTGGATTTCAACACTGATGAAGAGAGAACAGCATTGACGGAAATCTACAACAATGCTATTGGTCTTTTGCCCGAAAGTGATAAGGAGCTTCCACAAATCAAAAACATATTACCTTTATTGAAACGAGGAATAGGTATTCACCATTCTGGTCTTTTACCAATATTAAAGGAGATCATTGAAATCTTATTCCAGGAAGGGTTTTTGAAAGTGCTTTTTGCTACTGAGACCTTCTCTATTGGTCTCAATATGCCTGCGAAAACAGTTGTTTTTACATCTGTCCGTAAATGGGATGGTGTAGGTTTCAGATGGGTTTCAGGAGGTGAATATATTCAAATGTCTGGACGTGCCGGTAGAAGAGGATTGGATGATAGGGGTATAGTCATCATGATGATTGATGAAAAAATGGAACCACAAGTTGCAAAAGGGATGGTCAAGGGTCAAGCTGATAGGCTAGATTCAGCATTCCACTTGGGATATAATATGATTTTGAACTTGATGAGAGTCGAGGGAATATCTCCAGAGTTCATGTTGGAGAGTTCGTTTTACCAATTTCAAAATGCTGCTAGCGTACCGGCTTTGGAGCAGAAGATGCAATCTCTACAAAAAGAAATTGAAGGTGTACATATTGACGACGAAGCAACTGTGAAAGAGTACTATGATTTGCTGCAACAACTCAATAAGTACACAGCAGATGTAAGAAAAGTTGTCACACACCCGGGTCATATATTGCCGTTCCTACAGGATGGAAGAGTGATTAAGATCAAAGTGGGGGATTATGACTACGGTTGGGGGATGGTTACATCGTTTGTGAAGAGAAAAACAAGCCGTTATCAGGCACAAGAATTCACTGCTCATGAATCTTACATCGTGAACGTGTTTGTGTATACAATGTTTGTTGATTCACCAATCAACTTGATCAAACCATTCAATCCATTGTTGCCAGAAGGTATCAGGCCAGCAAGACCTGGAGAAAAATCGAGAGCAGAATACATACCAATTACTTTAGATTCGATTGAGAAGATTAGCAGTGTTAGGTTGCGGGTGCCAGATGACTACAAGAGTGCACAAGCGAAGAGGACATTGGTAAAGACTATGAAGGAATTACCAAAAAGATTCAAGGATGGAATTCCGAAGATGGACCCTGTTGAGAGTATGAAGATTGATGACGATGACTTCCGTACCTTGTTGCGCAAAATTGATGTTATCGAGTCCAAGTTGTATAGCAATCCGTTACATGACACAGCCAGATTGCAAGATTTGTATGCCAAATACTCGCACAAGGCTGATATTGAAAAGAAGATCAAAGAATTGAAGGAAAAGATCTTGGAAGCGGAAGCAGTCATACAATTAGACGATTTGAGACATAGAAAGAGGGTTTTACGTCGACTTGGATTTATCACCCAGAATGACATAATCGAACTTAAGGGAAGAGTTGCTTGTGAAATCAGTTCGGGTGATGAATTATTATTAACAGAATTAATCTTCAATGGTAATTTTAATGATTTGTCCAGTGAACAGTCAGCTGCATTGTTGTCGTGTTTCGTATTCCAAGAGCGTGCTAAAGAAGTACCCCGTTTGAAACCGGAGTTGGCCGAACCTTTGAAATTGATGCAAGAAATGGCTGCTAAAGTTGCCAAGGTATCAAAAGAGTGCAAAATTGACATAACAGAACAGGACTATGTCGAATCTTTTAGACCAGAGTTGATGGAGGTTGTCTTTGCTTGGTGCAAGGGAGCTTCATTCACTCAAATTTGTAAAATGACTGATGTTTACGAAGGTTCATTGATTAGAATGTTTAGAAGACTAGAGGAGTTAATAAGGCAGTTGGTGGTTGCTGCAAAAGCTATAGGAAATGTTGAACTACAGGAAAAGATGGAGAAATCATTGGAGTTGGTTCACAGGGATATAGTTTCAGCAGGATCTTTATATTTGTAGGTGTATTATATAGTGGCGCAAAGCTACCATCTGGAATACAAAATCAAAGGACACATCACAAAAGTACTCCTTTTGCTCTTCAATCAAACAAGCATGACTAAGAGAATCTTACACCAAGGAGAAGTTGAGCTCCTTTTTGTCAAATCAAAGGCATATCTTCACCCGACACCATCAAAGAAGGACAACATTGCTGGATTCTTGTCCCTCTCGCGACCACCAAACTCTACTAGTTTGGATACCATTTTGGCATTTACCCCTGAATCACAATTGAGTAAAGAAGAGCTTAAAATCTACAATGAAGTTGATGTGGAGGATATTGACCTTAATCTAAGCTCCTTTAAGAAGCACGGCAAGGCAAGGGGTGACAGAATTGTATCACAACCGAGTGCTAGCATACTCAGTTCATATGCATACACAACCACGCTTTCATACATTTACAGCATACAGTTCAGAAATCCTAGCCATGGATACTATTATGGAAGTATAGTTATCAACACTCAAGATGGGGAGAAATTGCCAATCGTCTTCTTCCACGACGATGAATCACCATCAACAATTAAGAATCAAAAGCTTCAAAATAAACAATTTGACCCATTTACAGATGGAGAGTTGTACTGGGGTGCGCTTGATTTCTTGAGTGTGTTGAAAAGCTTGGTGAATATTGAAAAGTCAACCATTGAACCAAGTGTGTACCTAGTTAACCCACAATCAGAAGATTTACGGAATTTTGCCCCTTTCAAGAAGAAACAAGTGAAAGAGGAGCCACCAAGCGCATTTCAACTTCCTGATGTGAACAAAATGTTCAACACTGCCAAGTGGAGAGTATTGGAAACTGTCGCTACATTTACAGCAAAGACCAAGAACCAAGTGATTGATTTGATAGAAGAGAATGCGCCACCACAAGTAAAACAATTGATGGTGCAACCCCAAGTGGCAAAACTTGGTGATGAATTTGACTCAGCAAGAATGTATCTTGCGAAATGGGCACAACAAGTGAAGGAGGATGCAGAGTCGCCAAAATATGTTACCGATGACGAGATCTATGAAAGAATCAGTCGTGAGTTAAACTCGAACAAGTTGTTAACACAAGAGGAAATAAGTCGCACGTCTAGAATGAAACCAGTTAGTGTTCAAGAGTGGGAAGGTTTCTTTGACCACACCGGAAGATTGAGCGTGACTGTTAAGGAGATTAAGGATAGAATATTTCACGGTGGGCTTGAAGAAGAGGTGAGAAAAGAGGCATGGTTGTTTTTGTTGAAGGTATACCCCTGGGACTCATCTAGTGAGGAGCGAGAGGTTTTGAAAAAGTCTTATGCATCAAGATATGACGAGTTGAAGCTCAAGTGGGTTGACGATGTTGAAAGAAGAAACACTGAATATTTCAAAGATCAAAAGTTTAAAATCGAAAAAGATGTGAACCGTACCGATCGTGAGTTAGAGATTTTCAAAAATGTTGACGGCGAAGTTGAAGAGCCCGATGATGAGTATGACGTGGCAAATATAACGAATCCTCATTTGTGCAAATTGCGTGAGATTTTGTTGACATACAATGAGTACAATACAGAACTTGGTTATGTGCAAGGAATGAATGATGTACTTTCTCCATTATACGTGGTGTTGCAAGACGAGGCATTGTCGTTTTGGGCATTCGTTAATTTGATGGATAGGATGAATGGAAATTTCGACCCTGAATTGAGTGGTATCAAGCTGCAGCTCACCAAGCTCATGAAAATGACTCAGCTTACTTTACCCAATTTGTACAAACATCTCATTGAATGTCAGAGTGAAGGACTTTACTTTTTTTTCCGACACATTTTACTCCAATTTAAGAGGGAGTTACGTTGGGAGCAAGTTTTACAATTGTGGGAGGTCATCTGGACAGACTACTACACCAGCGACTTTCAATTGTTTTTTGCATTGGCGGTCTTGTCTGATAATGAAAGAATTATCATTGAGAATATACTGCAACCTGAAGAGGTTTTAAAATACTTTAATGACTTGCTGGGTCATTTGGATGTGAACAAGTTATTGGTACGAGCTGAGATTCTATACAAGTTGTACGATCGTATGACGTATATAGTTGATTGAACGTGTTTTAATGTGGCGATGGCGAACTGCTCTCTTCAACCTCTCGACTTTATTGATTAGCTAATGTGGATTGAGAATATCACATCCTGCATATAATCAAATCGAGCCATAATCTTTATGTAATATGAATAACTTCGAAAAGTGTGAGTTGGGAAATAATTTGCATCGGCCTTAATCTGGAAAAAGCTAAAATATGGTCCTTCATGATCGTTTTATCTCATTACTTGGCTTTGTTTTGCAGATCCTATATACTTTGAGCCCACGTGGTTAGCCTAAATTGTCAAACATGCAGACTCCTAGGACAGTCCCGGACGTATCGGCTCACCAACATGGTATAGGAAATATTTTAATTGAATATATTCACAAAGCCTAACTCACTCGGAGATTTAGTCATGTACCAGCTTAGTCAATTGTTAGGCAATATCTGGCCAAATCTCTCCACGAAAAAGCACTTTTCGCAGCCAGCATGTCAAGTTATGTGCAGGAAAATCCGATGAGGTTACGAAAAGCCGACTCCTCGAAACTACGTCGAAGGATTCAATATATTCACAGTTTACAGAAGTTAAACAGCATCATGGATGAATCGACTCCACTAGTTTACCATAGCGATGATGAGTATGACTCTTACCACACAGTCAAGATCAATAGGAGAACTAAAGTGATTCTATATACGGTTGTCGGCCTTCTCGGTTTTATTACACTTTGGGTGTTTACAATGGTCCTCCCAAGTTATTATATCCCACAAGCGGTATCACTAAAGCCAATAAACCATATTTCACAATTGAATGTGAGCTTTGAAACGGGGCAGGGACGAAAACAAGTTAAGAGAATTATTATGATTGGCGATATCCATGGCCATTACGACGAATTTAGGCAACTATTGAGGAAAGTTGAATACAACAAAAAGGACGACGAATTATTAGTCTTGGGTGATTTTGTTACCAAAGGTCCTGACTCGTTCAAGGTGTTGGATTATTTGATTGACCACAAGATTGAGTGCATTTTGGGAAATCACGAATATTACGTTCTACAATATTACGCAAACTTTCATGCTCTTGATCAGCCTAGCTTTCATTTGAGCGAAACACAACCCTCCAGTCACATTTGGATCGATGGAGCATTTAATGACGATCCAGAATATCTTTTTTCCAAGAAATTGCAACCTCACCATGTGAAGTACATCAACCATTGCTCAGTGATCAAGGAACTTGGTATGGTGCCAGTGGGAGATGGTGTGGCTCCTGGAGTTGCAGTTCATGCTGGTCTTCGACCCGATTTGAAGTTGAGCCGACAGGATCCTATTGATAATTTAGAGATGCGCTCTCTTATAGGTCCTTTCTACAACGAAACAACTTCAGACCCTAATGCTCCATTTGCCAAAAGTTGGTCAAAGATTTATAACTCTAAACATGGTAAAGCACCAGCTGAATATGTGGTATATTACGGCCATGATGCTGGTAGAGGGCTCAAGTTGAAAGAATACACAAAGGGATTGGATTCTGGATGTGACAAAGGAGGAAAATTGACTGCTGTTGTGATTTCATCGAATAAGAAGAAGGCAAAGATAAGATTAGAGGAGGTGACTGTTCAAGTTGATTGCTGAGCTGTAATATAGACGTCTATAGAGTTTTGAAACATCAAAATTATTTAGTCCTGGTTCTCTGTTGACTTAGGTATGTTATGTTGATAGACTTTTGGTCACTTAATCTAGTGAACAGGGCATTATATTGATGCTACAATATAAGGAACCCTCATTCTCAGAATGGGGAAAGCTCAAAGACATTGCACCTATATTACATTGGGCTCACGATCATGGTAGATTTCAGAGAGAAGCACAACTACACATGGTTCGTTAAAAAGGGTTGTTTTAATCAATTGTTGAAATAAGAATATATGTAAATCATTTGAGTGGTCAAAAAAGTTCAAAATTTTTGCAACCAAACGTTAATTACCCAACACGATTACTAATTATATTACAACTTGAAACTGCAGTACAATTTCCAACTGCAATACCCAAAGAAGTAATGTACAAGCTTCAGATTTTCAGGCCTTAACAAGCTACAGGCTACGGCTGCAGCGGGTGATTTGAATTGTATCTGAATCTTTACAAATAAGCATTAATTAAAAACCCCTTTTATAACATGCTTTCTATCTGTTTCTTTCATTCTGTGCCAATATGTTACTAATTGGATTCTTTTGCATATGGAGGATTATCATATTTCCAGGATTGCATATTCTCGATGTGGTCTTGTTGATTTTCATGATGGTTTTACTCACGTTTGATACACTCGGGTTTATGAATTGTTGACCACCTGCCATTCGGTCATGTTCTATGTTTGAGACTAAAGTTAGGAAGTTGGATACAGAAGGAAGAAGATTTGAGGAGAAGTTGTTCGGTGGTTGAGATTAGTACCAGACAAGCAGTAAGTAGATATTATGAAAAATTGAGGTGCATTATAATGCTGCGTGGTGTTTCAATTGTCGTTCATACTATAATTTCAGCAATACATGAAATTACAGGTATCTAGAACAACTTTACAGTTTTGATTAAATGTTGATATAAATAGTTGCTTCCATCTTTGTTGTTGCATCAAGTTACAAACTCAGAAACAATTTCTCCCTTGAACGAGAATGTATCAATCAAAATGATCAAAAGGGCCTTAGTAGTTGTTGACTTGCAAGGGGACTTTCTACCACCCAACGGCTCCCTAGCAATAGCAAATGGAAGCTCAATTGTCAAACCAATCATTGAGCTCATCACTGAGCCACATTTAAATCAATGGTCTTTGGTTATTGCGACTCAAGATTGGCATCCATCGGATCACACGTCATTTGCTTCGCAACATGGTGTACAGCCATTTACTGAGTTGGAGTTTAAGCATCCGGAAACTGGGCAGGTCAAGAAACAAATTGTGTGGCCAGATCATTGCGTACAGGGGAGTGCTGGTGCGGAGTTGGAGCTGAACTTTGCAAAAGCATTTGATGATATTAAGGGAGTACCTACAACAAATGTTAAAAAGGGGTACTTACAAGATCGTGAATATTATTCGTGTTTTCAAGACACGTGGGGGTTACATCGTACAGAAATGAAGCAGACCCTACTTGACCATGCCATTGAAGAAGTTGTTTTTGTTGGACTTGCTTTTGATTATTGTGTATTGAACTCAGCCACTGATTCTGCAAAACTGTTCAAGACTTATGTGGTGAGGAGCTTGAGTAAGAGTGTTACGCAAGAGAATGATGCTAAAACGGAGGAGATTTACCGAAGCGCAGGGGTAATTGTCTTGGAGGACATACTGGATATTAAGAGCTGATAATGATTGAACAATATAAAACTTTTCTTTAGCTCCTATCAAAACATGCTTTCTTAAGTTATATATTCTTCGCCGCTAACCATTCTGTAATCTGCTCTTGATTAGGTAGCTCACTGAGTGATACCTTTGGAGTCCTCTCACTCTCTTTTCTTTTTAGTAGCTGTTCGCTTTGCTTCGATTCATAATCAAGAAGATGCTTACTGTCCTTTAGTTTTCCGTAATAATGATCATCCAATCTCTTTTCAAGATCCTTAGTTGATTCACCTCCATTCTGCTTTTCAATCTGTCCTTTCTTCTCCTCAATCATTTTCTTTACATCGGGTAGCCCTTTTGCTCGACCAAAGTATCTCCATCCAGCAACATTGACTCCTGAATTTATCATATCTTTGACGTTATGGATGTAGTCATTTCCCCCTAAATTCTTTATATGATACTCCCAACTTCTTTTTTCTTTAAACAACTGATTCAATGCATCGTTCAACTCTCGAAGACGTACATCACTCGTTTGTGAGTCGTTAATTTGGGTTAATTTGGATGAGATCTCTCCAAGGACTATGTTTCGCCATATTTCTGCTTGTGGGATCGATTGCACTTTCTGAACATATCTAGGACGATTTTGCGGATTGGTATCTAGAGCCCCCGATTCTTTACTCTTGTATTGCTGAAAATTGTTTAGAGACATTCTGTTGAAGATGACGAGCTCATTTCATCAACAATTTTTTTGTGTAATACTATATTTATATTAAGCTACGCTACATACCTCTAAATTGGTTTCTGGAAGCAATTCTACGACCTTCAAACCTTTGCTTCGTTCTGCCTTTATCAATACCGTTTTCATCATCTTTCTTGGGCTTATACTTCTTTTCCTTGCCTCTGGGGACGAATGTGAGTTCAGCTTCTCCCTTGGAGTGTCTTTGAAGTCTTGAATCGTCCCTTGGTTTGCTTACTCTGTGCAAATTCTTTACCTGAGAAGCAAATGTTTCTTTGGATTTGGTAGATTCCTTTGGTGCTTCCTTGGCGAGAATCTTCATTTCATTCTTAAACCTCTTTTCCTCTTCCTTCTTCTTTCTCAACTTGGCCAACTCTTTATCGAGTTTTGCCTTCTTTGCTTTCTTTACTTCCTCATCTTCACTTTCCTCACTTTCAGACTCTTCACTCTCTTTATCACTTTCAGCTTCTTCGTTATCATTATATCTCTCTTCATCAGATTCTTCTGCTGCAGTCAACCCTCTTGATCTCGTGATATCCTTTTCCGGTGCTTTCACTGGGTTCAATTGTTTATACTCATGTGATTCCTCATCAACTTGGAAATCAGGGTTCTCAAACATTTCCTTAAATCTATCATCATTGATAACGCTTTCTGCCGCGTCTCCTCCAACTTTTTCTTGCAACCTACTTGCCAAATCTTTGTTGACTTTAATCTTTGTGTTTGTAATGGCACCAGTGGACCTAATTCTTGACTCTCTTTCTTTTTCAATCTTCTTTCTGATATCACGTTCTCTTTGATCACGTAATGAGTTGGGGTTGGCAATAAGGTTGACTTTTTCGTACAACTCTGTATCAATAAAGAAACCGTGCATGTATGATCGTAAAACCTTTGATCCAATCAAGTGGCCCAAATTTAGCTTACGTACGTCGTCCTTGGTGATGAATCTGTAGTTGGAGTAAATAGTATCTGAAGGTTTCTCTTCCAACTCTTCAGTTACATTATCCAAGAATGAACACCAAGAAGGCGCAGGGCCCAAATTAGGAATATAATACGTATGCATTGGCATACCTTCATTTGCCATGAAGAACATACCCGAGTTAGGAACATGGCATACATCATTTATATCAACTGTTGGTTCCATGGAAGCAAATGGTTTCCCAGTATTTCTATCCCAAATCTTTGCAATACGTTTGTCGCTTGTCAACACCGCGTCAGGTTTCAAAGTATTTTCCAACCATACAATATTTTTGATGTCAAATCCATAACCTTGATCTTTGACGATAGATGGCTGGTTTGTGCGTAGATCATAAAGCAAAGTCTTACCACTGGATGTCCCACATGCAAAATTCAATCCATCATGACGAAAGCTGACAGATGAAACTTGTATACCGGATTCGTTCAATTGCTCATCAACCCACAACTTTCCTGCTCGCGATTTCGATCTAGGATCCCAAAATTCAACCGTACCATCTTCTAGTCCCGCTGATATTAGACCGTGTACTCTATTTATAGCCACCATGTTGACACCTCTATCCGTTTCCAATTGCAACGGGTTCAAAAACCTACCTTGTTCCAAATTTAATCTGTACAATTCATTTCCCAGAGCTCCCACAAGTAAGTCACAGTTTACTTCATTATAGCATAAACTTCTACCAAACTTCGGTATTCTTGTCTTGTAGTATATACCTCCCTTGGTTTGAAATTCTATACTCCTATCAACTTGCAAGTGAACTGACTTCGTCCAATCTTGGCTTAAGATGGCAAAGTCAACATTTTCACAATCTGTATGACGTTCGAACTTGAGAGATAAGTTGGCAAAATCGTACACATGGATTTGGGGCTTGTAGGTGCCTGTGGCCATACAATACTGGCCATCGGGTGAAACTTTTATCTTGTTTGAGGCCTCACTGAACTCGAAATCCTGAATTAATTCAATACGGTTTGAATAGTCCAAATCTTGTTTCAAAGCCTTCTTCCGCTTCTTGGCTATCCAGTCGGGTAATGAACGAGAAACATTGGATCCGGATACTTGATATATGGAAACATTTCCCGCAGACGTAGATTTAAGCACCATGGTTGTTGGCGTGCCCTAAACTGTAAATTTCCGAGATGAGCATTCAAAAAATAAAATTCCAATACAAAATCATCATCGCATTTATTTTACACACTGTACAAATACTTAAACTTAGAAGACTCTATAGTACAATCAGCGACAGAATCAACAACTATTTCAAACCATGCATGGTCTGGCTTAAACGTGTCCACAAAAAATTGTAACCCACTCAGAACAAGATCATCTTTCAAAACTTTTCCATTCTGATGCAACAAGCTTTCAAAAAGTTCAACAAAGTTATTTATATACCTGAGATCACTGTAACAAATGTCATTGGCATAGTTGATTAAACACACCCAGAGTCTTGAAGTATTGACCGCGTTGTATTGCAAATTAAGAGCTGTGTTGAGGATTGCACTTGTCTGTTGTTCAATACAAGACTTTTTGGCTTGGCTGTAGTTCTTACAGCAGATACGAGTGGAAAGAATACTTGCAAGCAATAATTCATAGAACGAGAGGATCAACTTCGTTTGTGTTGGACCACTTCCAATATTGAGATTTTGACACTCCCTTGCCACATACTGATCTATGAGCTCTAATACTTTCAATTGTAGCCTGTACAAATTTTCTGGTTTTTGACTTTCGTCCAACAAGTCTAATGGGGTGGTGACGAACTCTTCTGGTTTGGACAACGGGGGTAATTCAAACACCTTAAATCGTGAGCTTATAGGGTTTGGTAAGGAATCAATGTAGTAAGAACTCACATTACGACTAAGCAAATAATTCAAGTAAAGTAGGACTGTAATTAGTGATGTGTTTGTTTTGAGTTCGTTGTAGCTTGAATAGATTTCATAATCTGAAGACGAATTTATTACCTCAAATGTGTTAGACAACTTTGTTATTGATCGACTATTAAGGAGAGCAGTCCCTTGATCCAACACTTGCAATATGAATTGCAATGATTCCGTTAAAGTGGGCCTGTGATATCTTGGTGTGCCTAGTTGTCCTAAATCTTCTGATGCTTTCTCTCGCAATATGTCTACCCAACTTTTACTTTCTATGGTTTCACTCTCTGTATTCATGATGATGGTTATGCTTTGAATCTTTAGTGTAAAATGTCAAGTGTAACGGTCGGTTGTCTCTACTCGTTCGAGGTCGTTCTTATGTGTTCGTTTTCCGTAGGGTTCAGGGATAGCTGAAATGTTACTGGTCTGGAGTTATCTATTGACTATTGTTGCATTGTTTCGAGCCACATGAGACTCGGGAGAAGATAAAGTTGGTGGTTAATGACATACGTGTCAGTGGTGGATCAGTTTTGCAACAAAATTCGGAGTGATTTGACACAACAAAAATCAAATGTCGCAAGTGAAGACTACATGTCGGGAAAGATGAAAATATGGCATTGATACCATAGTCCACAAACCCCTAGCCATCCATTCCGAGCACAGTATAGTGAAATCCTCATCTACTCTACTGGAAGGGAAACAAGAGTGTTATTGCTTTTATTTACCATTAAATTCGAAAAGTCCTAGATAGTACAGTATTTAATGCGGGATCCTCATCACTCAACGCTAAGCTAATAAACCAGTCATTGTTAGGTCCTCCTATAGTTTCACCGAGAGGACAAGAACATCCCCAAAGATTCGCTAATTGGTGTTTATAGTCCCTTCAATGCAAGTGATGGCGTTTCCACCTACCAAAATCTTTTCATCGGATATAGTCAACTTAAGAGCACCCTCACGACTAACAATTTTCCCCTGAGAAGACTTCAATACCTTGTCCTGGCCCATATATGATCTGATAAATGCTGCAACAGCGCCATTTCCACTACCACAAACTGGGTCTTCATCTACACCGCAGGCTGGCACAAACGAACGAACTTCAATGTGATCATCTGACCACTCTCCGTAAATGGTTACCCCTGTAGCCTCTAGTTGCTTGTTATGCTTTGCCAATTGAGGTAATGATGGTTGTGCAGACAATACTGCTTCAGCAGTAGCGATATGTGCCACAATCCAACGGGGACCTACATCAACAAGAGCAGGTCTTAAGTTTCTATCAATCGCACATCCTAAAGTGCTCTCAAGTAAATCAATTTGAGTATCGTCGAGCGGTTTAATCGTGGGATTTGGTAACTCAAAAGAGATAGACCCGTCTGGCACAATAGTTAAATTGACTAATCCTGCTCCACATTCTTGAACAACTACCCCGCTTTTAGTAGAGATCAATCCTGCTTCAAGCAAAGCATGAGCCGTACCAATGGTTGGATGGCCTGCAAATGGCAATTCACTCTGCGGTGTGAATATGCGTACGCGATAATCAGCCTTGTTGGTTGTAGCTGGAAGCACAAATGTTGTCTCAGAAAGGTTTGTCCAATTTGCTATCGTTTGCATCTGTTCAGTACTTAAGCCATTTGCATTCATAATAACAGCTACCGGATTGCCTTTGAACGGCTTTGAAGTGAAAACATCCACTTGTTTGAATGCTGGCATTATTTACGGAGATGGTTGATTGGTGATGAAGATGAGTAATTTGGTGAAAAAAAATAAAAATTCTATACATTATCTGGGCCTTACACAACGTGATCGCGATTTTGATTGTGATTTGTCATGGTTGTTCTTCGAATCCTTCGGTTATGCTTTTTACCTGAACTTACAGCTAAGGACGTACTTTAAAGAGACAGATTCCCGGTTGGTATGAAACTGCTTATAAATAAAGCATTCAATTATTATTCAATTATTATTGTTTTCAAAATACATCACAGTTATTATAACCATCTTTCAGAGTTATGCAGAATCAATTGGGTCTTCAATAAGGATCATGAACGGAGTCAAATACGGTGGGATTAAAAGGCTGAAAAATTAGATCTCGAGTTGGTGGATACTACGTGACGATGCCTTAAATGTGGAAGCTTCGGTCCTGCTTGGTAGTGGATCTTTGATATTCGGATATTGCGGGCAATCCAAAAGTAGGTATATGTTACTGTCATATATCCGTCAGTGGCCAACTAGACTTCCATTCTGCATATGCAAGGAGGTGCATCATCATGCAAACTTTGAAAAAAATTGTCATGTCAATGCTGTGGTCTAGAACTTAAAACGGCTGAGGCGTCCAAACGAAAGTGAGGAAACTACAGGATTCTTAGAAAAGAAACACATTTACTGACATGTACTTTTAGGCGCTTTTGATCGAGCTCTACTCTAACAATGAATCGGAAAAATGTTGGAAAAGAAACGAGGGTCTCAACTTTTCAACTGCAAGTAATGCTAATTTGCACTACAAAAATGATAACTTAAGAGAAGTATAAAGATATCTTCTTTTTCTTCTTGATTCAGCTCCATCGACATCTCAGTAAACATGGACAAAAAGATACAATCAGAAGTCACACGAATAATCAAAGGTCAAAACCAAACTAACTCAAGTCCGAATTATCAATATGGCAACAATCATCGAAGGTCAGATTCAATAGATTTTGGTAGACGTGGAAGTGCAACATCAATGCTTTCATTGCAACATTCTATTCCGAGTAACACAAACACGCCACCTACATCGCCCCAAAACCAATATAGACAAAACTTTGCAAAGCAAAGAAAATCATTAGAGCAGCTACAATCTTCCCTAGACTTGGTTCCTGAATCTCAAACAATAGATCTAGACAAGATAACCCGAGAGTACAACAAACAACAAAGGATCCACAACGAAGCAGAGATCAACTGGTGCAACTTCTTAAAAGAAATGCCCTTTGAAACTCAATGGAGGGCTAGTGAATCAACTGTCAATCTTCCAGAAACGTCGGAGATGTTATTAAACAAGTTCAATTCTGAATATAACATACTGGACACCAGTGAAACAACAAATGTGAAGGGAACAGCACTAAGACGAGCATTGGGTCGTTTTAGAAATTCGAGTAGGGTATTATCCAATAGAGTAGGGTCTAATAGAGAGGAACGCAGTCGTTGAGTTGGTATATTCAATTTTTTTTGAAAGTATATAGTATAATTTATCACATATATGTATCAAGGCGGTTGTTTTCTCTGTAACCTCGAATGCTCATGCTAGATTTACTTTTTACCACCACGCATATCGACTAAAACAATAAAAGTGGTATTGTGATACGATGGAACAATCGGTTAGAGAAAACAAAGAAGTTCTAGACTGTTCTTTTCGTAAAACATTTTGAAGCCGTAAGTTGAGACAAATGTTCAAGACGAGGTTGGAAAAAACACTCGGTGTAAGATTAATATATCCTGGCATTTCATAATCTATAAATTTTTTCACAAAGAAATCAGCGTATAATTGCGAACCGCACTTACCGAGTGGAATCACAACAACCGAGCATAGCATCTACATTAGTTCAACTGAGATCTCAAGTTCTTCAACTGAGCTAAAACAGCGGATTTTGCAGTACCTCCAATAGCATCCCTTCTCTCAACGCTTACTTCAAAATCAAAGGTATCCATAACATCTTTTTCGAATCTGTCATCTATCTCTTTCAATTGCTCAAAGGACAACTTGTCTATCCCAGACAAGTTTTCGTCCTCGGCCTTTCTAACACACTCTCCAGAAATATGGTGTGTTTCCCTAAATGGAACTCCTTTTCTCACCAAATAATCAGCTAAATCGGTTGCTAACATGTCCATAGTCAAAGCTCCTTCCATGTTTGACTTGTTAATCTTCAACGTACTGATGACACCGGTAGCTATCAAGATGGAGTGTTCAACTGTAGTCAACGCATCAAACAATGGCTCCTTATCCTCTTGCATATCTTTGTTGTATGTGGAAGGAATCGATTTTATTGACATCAAAAACCCAGACAACTCACCAAATATTCTTCCACTTTTACCACGCAACAACTCCAACGAATCTGGGTTTTTCTTCTGTGGCATCAATGAAGACCCGGTAGAATAAGCATCGGCTAATTTTATGAACCCAAATTCAGCACTCGAGTAAATAATCAAATCCTCAGCAAAACGTGAAATGTGGTTCATGAATAATGTTCCCCAAAATAATGTTTCAACAACGAAATCACGATCACTAACTGCTGTCAAAGAGTTTCCAATTACACCGTCAAACCCTAACCCTTTGGCTAAAAAGGAACGATCAATGCCGTATGGATGCCCAGCTAATGCACCAGAGCCCAATGGCGATTGATTAACACGTTCGATAATTTGCTGTAATCTCTTGTAGTCTTCAGTGAAATAAGTAGCGTATGAGCTCAACCAATGTGCCCATCTAATAGGTTGCGCTCTTTGCAAGTGGGTGTACCCGGGCATCAAAACTTCTATTTCATTCTCGGATCTGGTCAAGATAGTTTCGACAAACAGCTTCAATTTCAAACTCAAATCTTTCAATGACTCACGGACAAAAATTCTCATATCAGTTGCAACTTGGTCATTTCTGGACCTTCCGGTGTGCACTTTACCAGCAATGTGTTTGCCGATTATCTCACCCAATCTTCTCTCGTTCGCCGTGTGAATATCTTCATCTCCTGGTTTTTCAACAAACTTATTCTCTTTCCACTCTTTACGGATTACTTCTAACCCTTCGTGAATCTTTGCTAACTCGTCTTCTGTAATCAATCCTAATTTGTTCAATCCTTGGGTGTACACTTTAGTTCCTGTGAGATCAGCATCGTACATAATTTTGTCATAAGGCAAACTTGCATTATACAAATCCATCAATGGATCAGTTGCCCCAGTAAATCTACCACCCCAAAGTTTGCTCTCGCTTGGTTGTGCTTGCTCAGACATTGTCCTGTTGGTTTAAAGGTAATAACTTTGGTAAGTAAGTATTGGTCAAAAAATTTTTCATCGCGGCTAATTAATTTTTGCAATTACCCAATTTAGATATGAGTCAGTTTGAAATATATGCACGACTGCCAAAGAGAATGTGGTTGGTGTGCCACTGAGAGTAATACACAGATTGATACCTTGTATTCATAAATTAATTCAGGATCAAAAAAGGGTGTCTGTTGTTCTTTACTGGATTTCGTCGTCTCTTGGAGAAAACATTCAATCCTATACCTTTTATTTTGAAAAAACTAAACTGAGATTTGCTATAAATTGAAGCAAAAAGTTATCAAAGTTTATCCAGGTGAGTCTTGGATTCACAAGGTTACCATAATACATTCATCTTATCAATCATAGCATAGCCCCTAGGGTGGCTATTGATAAAAGTGCCCCTCAATCTCCGTAAATCTTTCTATTGTTCCGAATTTAATTAAATTTATCTCTCCACGTGACAAAACTTTCTCGGCACACACTATTTGTCCAAACAAGTGACAAAACACCTCTATAAAACACAGAAATTATACTGGCAAACAAATCTGGATTAATAGACGAACGAGTACGCGGTTTAAAGGATTACGTCATTTCTATGGCTATTTTCAATCAATAATTTTCTTGTCCATTCAAACCACTGTTCTTCCGAGAATTGTGGGAAAAACCTTAATCCGAGAAGAAGTCACATTATTTAGAGATTAGATACGAACAAAGTCTATTCAAAGCCAAAATAGCTTAATTTTCAAGATAATCTATCTATTCATTTGCATCTCACCATATTCTAATCAATAAAAGAGCAAGAGCTGAATACAACTGTGTCATGGAGGTTGGAAATTATCCCGTACGGCAATTTCCATCCACTCCAGGCCAAGCACATGTCAAACTTTTCTTGGTTGTAATGTAATATTTCTTGGTAAGCAATTTTCAACTTTTATTTTTTTTTCCCCATCTATTTGGTTGCAATAGTATTATGTCGCGCATATGGTTTTCACGCTTTGTTTTTTTGCAACTTTGCATTGTTGTCGAGGTCATTCACACAAAACCTTGGTATTTCAACTCCGCATGGCGATTGTTTCAAGTAATCTTTCCATTGTTTTCTATAAGGGTAAATTTCCCAATTGCGAAGCGTGTCGGTCACTGCCTAAACTTTATTTTAAAGTACCATCATAAATTGAACTTTTATGGGTTCAATTTTCTTAGCTAAAGCTGAATAATGTGGGGAAGGGGAACTTATCGACAATAGCAACTAACACAACCATTCACCTGTAGTATTATTAAAGTATAAATAGTTATAAAGGATACTTCCTTGCGAAAACAAACACACTTTCCTCCCCACTATCAACAATGTCAATTAAAGAATTTGATTCAATTTCAAAGCATTCAGCAGACTCTCTCAACAATGACAACAAGAGTTCCGAAGACATAACGTCAAAAGAGTCTCATGAAGCCGAGCACGGAAACGTTCTTTCAAGATACACTGAACAACAAGTAATGGAGATGGGAAGAAATTACGCAAATGAGCACGATTTGGAACCTGAGTTGTTTGCTCACGCAGCTGCGTTAGCAAGGTCTCCTACTGGGTTTGCTGATATGTCTTTTCTCTCAGATGAAGAAAAAGCTGCCCTTCAACTAGAAGCAACAAAGAAATGGCACATTCCCAAAAAATTGGTCGCTGTTATTGCACTTGGATCAATGGCTGCTGCTGTTCAGGGTATGGATCAAACTGTCATCAATGGTGCAACCCTATTCTACCCTCGTGCGTTTGGTATTACCGAAATGAAAGATGCTGACTTGATTGAAGGTTTGGTTAATGGAGCACCATACTTATGCGCATCCTGTATTGCTTGTTGGATGTCCGATTTTTGGAACAGACATTTGGGAAGAAAATGGGTTATCTTCTGGACGTGTTTTATCTCCGCCATCACTTGTGTGTGGCAAGGGTTTGTCAACAATTGGTGGCATTTGTTCATTTCACGTTTCTTTTTGGGTTTTGGTGTGGGTATCAAATCTGCCACTGTTCCTCCATACGCTGCGGAATGTGCTCCAAAACATATCCGCGGTGCTTTGGTCATGTTGTGGCAATTCTTTACGGCTGTTGGTATTATGTTTGGTTACGTTGCTGCTTTGGCATTCTACTATGTGCCGGACAGAGGCTTTGATACTGGGTTGAATTGGCGATTAATGTTGGGAAGTGCTTGCATTCCAGCATTCATTGTTTTGTTTCAAGTTCCCTACGTGCCTGAATCCCCACGTTGGCTAATGGGAAAAGGAAGACATAAGGAAGCATTCGGGTCGTTGAAAGTGTTGCGTTATGACGAAATTTCAGCAGCAAGGGATTGCTTTTACCAATACGTTTTGTTGAAGGAAGAAGGTACATATAGAATCCCCACCTGGAAAAGAATTATCGAAATGTTCACCATCAGAAGAAACAGAAATGGCGCCATTGCTTCTTGGATTGTCATGTTTATGCAACAATTCTGCGGAATCAATGTCATTGCATATTATTCCTCTTCCATTTTCATTGAAGCTGATTTGAGTGAAATCAAAGCAATGTTGGCATCTTGGGGGTTCGGTATGATCAACTTCATTTTTGCAATTCCTGCGTTCTTGACTATTGATCGATTTGGAAGAAGAAACTTGTTGCTTTTTGCTTTCCCTGTAATGTCAGCATTTTTGTTGATTGCAGGTTTTGGCTTCTTGATTGATGACACCAATGGCAGGTTGGGTATGGTTACCACTGGCATTTATTTATTCTCATGTGTTTATTCTTCATCAGAAGGCCCAGTCCCATTCACATATTCAGCCGAGGCTTTCCCATTATATATCAGAGACTTGGGTATGGCCTGGGCCACTTCAACATGTTGGTTCTTTAATTTCTTATTAGCATTCACTTGGCCACGCTTGCAAAATGAGTTCACCCCAACAGGTGCGTTTGGGTTCTACGCTGCTTGGAACTTAATCGGATTCTTCTTGGTGCTTTGGTTCCTACCCGAAACAAAAGGTTTGACATTAGAAGAGTTGGATCATGTGTTTTCAGTGTCTGCAACTAAACATGCTGCGTATCAAACAAGGAAATTGTGGAGAAATGTTAAAGTCTACGTATTACGCAAAGACATCGAGCCTTTACCTCCTTTGTACAAATCGTCGCTCATCAGTCCAACATTTGAGGAAAAGGCGGAAATAGTCCATGCTGAGTGATTTTCGTAATGTTACAGTGTTTAGTTTATTAATTGGTATTTTCGAAGCTATACTCTACTATGTAACATCCTGTAAAAGGTGAACCACAACACTCGTTATAATACATCTATGGCTTGCATCTACCGGTGAATCTTGGGTACAATGAACAGTCCCTTACAGTAAATCTGTCACAAAGCCAAGCCAAGATTCTTTCAGTACCGAGACCGTAACCGCCATGCTCACAAGTACCATAACGACGTTGATCCAAGAACCAGTAATAAGCGGAAGGGTCAATGTTTTCTCTCTTGAATCCAGCTAACAATTCATCATAGTCAATAGTTCTCATACTACCTCCTGTAACTTCACCAACGTTTGGCATCAAAACATCCACAGACTCAGTCACCCTTGAATCATCTTGACATTTTTGCATGTAAAAAGATTTGATCTCCACTGGAAATCTGGTCAACAAGATGGGTTGGTTAATTGTGTCAACCATTTTTCTTTCTTGAGCTTCAGCGATATCATCACCAAAAGAGTATGGCTTACCCTCATCATTCAAAATACCTCTTTCGTTTAACCAGTCCAATGCTTCAATGTATTCCATTCTTTTGAAAGGCAATTTTGGAGCTTCAAACTTAGGGTTCAATTGCTTGACTAATTCACCAGTAACTGGATCCTCCAATACACTTTGCACCGTCTTTGAGATCAATTTTTCCAAGTGGTTCAATAAGTCATCAAAGGTGAGAAAAGCCAATTCTGCTTCAATGTGGGTGTACTCACTCAAGTGTCTTCTGGTGTGTGACTTCTCAGCTCTGAATGATTCTTGAACACAGTATACATCGCCCAATGCTGGCAAACAAGTCTCCAAATATAATTGTGATGATTGTGTTAAATAAGCTTCCTCCCCGTAGTAGTCCATTTTGAACAAGGTTGATCCACCTTCAACTTGAGTTTGTACCATACAAGGTGGGGTAACTTCTAACAATCCTTCTTCCTTGTAAAACTCTCTAATGGCATGTAAGAATGCGGCTCTGACTCTCATCACAGCAGAGATACTTTCTCCTCTTAATGTCAAGTGACGTTGATCTAACAACAACGAAGGGTCAGCGCCTTCTTGGATCTTATTTGTGAAAGCTTCTTCTCCGCTTGGGGCCAAACCAACAATTTCGTAATAATCGGCTTTCAATTCAACTCCCCCTGGTGCAGTCTTACCTTCGGGTAACTTGGAAACAACACCCTTGATCAGAACTGTCGATTCAATTGTTAATTCTTGAGTTTGTCTAGCTTTGGCCAAATCTCCTGTCAAGACACATTGTAAGTATCCTGTTCCATCTCTCAATGTTATGAAAGCCAAACCCTTTTGTACTCTCAAACGGTGTACCCAACCATTGACTTGTACTCTAGAGCCGATGCTGTCTTGAATCGATCTCAATTTGATCTTTTTTGCAGCTGGTAAGGATTTGTTCTCTTCAATTGAAGTCAAGTCCAAATCAGCAACCTTTGGCAATGACTCTTTTTCGGATTGAAGTTTAGATTGCTTTTCAGCTTTCTTTTTCAAGCCTTCAGCTCCTTTTTTGGCTTTCTTTAACGCTGATGGTGAGATCTCGGTGTATGCAAATTTGGTCTTATCTTCTTCAGTTTCCTTGTAGACAAGAATCTTAGCATCTGGGTTAACAAATAAAGCATAAGCTGGAGTTGCGTATGGTTGAGACTCTGAGCCAGGTTGTTCAGCAGAATCAACTCCAGTCTTTTCGTTGACGTAAGTGGTTGACATTGTATCTTTAATGAATAAATCAAGGTTACCAAAAGTGGTGGAAAATTCTGACTCAAAATTTTTTTTTTTCAATTTCCTGCACAAGAAGTCAGTCTTGAAAAAAAATAAAAAAATTTCAAAAATCTTACGAATATCTACAGATCACAAGTCGACCCATTGAAGAAGCACCACACAATGGCATTAGCTCAGTCTTTAGCTTCATTATCATTAGCTGTATCAGGTGAAACTGCCAACGTATTACCAACCAAGACTTTGGTATTCAAACCAAAGACCGCTAAAACAGCTACACCTGTTCCTGTATTAGTTTTTGCACTTCAGTCTACTGTCACACCTACTCCAACCATTGCCAAGTCTGCCAATGTCAAGGAACCAAGATTAGCAAAAGACGATTTGGTGCAAGAATTTTTCAAGACCTCTGCTAAAGAAGTGTCAATCGCCAACTTGTCGCAAGACTTGGCGGGAAAGATAAAAATCGTACTTGATGATAACATTCTCAAAGCAGCAGAAAAAGATGAAACCTTGAAGTTGGCAACTGAAACCGAAGCTGCTTGCTTGCATGCAAGAGCAGTCTTGGAATTCTTAAAGTCTACAGGAATTGAAATTGTTGAAACTGATTTTGTTGCTGAACCAGTTGCTACCGTTCCATCAAAAGATAAGAAACCAGCGCCTGCAAAGAAAGATGACGCAAAGATTGAAGATGCCAAATTGATTGGTATCACTATCGACAAGGAAAAGGATTTCTCCAACTGGTACACACAAGTTGTAGTAAAGAGTGAAATGTTGGACTACTATGATGTTTCGGGCTGTTATATCCTTAGACCAAACTCATACGCTGTCTGGGAAACCATCCAAGACTGGTTTAATCAAAAAATTAGATCTTTGGGTGTGCAAAATGCATATTTCCCAATGTTTGTCTCCCAAAGGGTTTTGGAAAAGGAAAAGGATCATATTGAGGGATTTGCTCCTGAAGTTGCATGGGTAACCAAAGCTGGAAACTCAGAATTGGATGAGCACATTGCTATCAGACCGACTTCTGAGACTGTTATGTACCCATACTATGCCAAATGGATCAGATCGCATCGTGATTTGCCATTGAAATTAAATCAATGGAACTCTGTTGTTCGTTGGGAATTTAAGCACCCTCAACCATTTTTAAGAACCAGAGAATTCTTATGGCAAGAAGGTCACACCGCCCACTTGACAAAAGAATCAGCCGCTGAAGAAGTTTTGCAAATTTTGGACTACTATGCTGCTATTTACGAGGAGTTGTTGGCTGTTCCTGTTGTTAAAGGTAGAAAAACTGAAAATGAAAAATTTGCAGGTGGTGATTATACAACCACAGTAGAGGGTTTCATTGCTGCAACCGGTAGAGGTATACAAGGTGGTACCTCACATCATTTAGGACAAAACTTTTCTAAAATGTTCAATATCTCGGTCGAAAATCCAGATGGTGCTGATAAGGAACGTTTGTTTGCTTATCAAAACTCATGGGGTTTGTCCACCAGAGTTATCGGTGTTATGGTCATGACACATTCAGATAACAAAGGTTTGGTTTTGCCGCCTAGAGTAGCACAGACACAAGCTGTGGTTATCCCTGTTGGAATCACGGCTAAAACCAGTGAAGAGCAAAGGAAGCAAATTAATGATGGTGCTGAGAAAATTGAACAAAGATTAAAGAAAGCTGGTATCAAAGCTACTGGTGATTACAGGGACTCTTACAATCCAGGTTGGAAGTTTGCCGATTGGGAATTGAAAGGTGTTCCTCTTCGATTAGAATTCGGGCCAAAAGATTTGGACTCAAAGCAGGTCACTGTTGTTAGAAGAAACGATGGTCAAAAATACACTGTCAAGTTGGACGAATTGGAAAAACAAATCCCGGAATTGTTGGACGACATGCATGAGGCATTGTTAGCTAAAGCTAGAAAAGATTTTGATGAACATAGAGTATTGGTTGAAAACTGGAAGGACTTTGTCCCAACTTTGAACAAGAAGAATGTTATTTTAGCGCCATGGTGTGGTGATGCCGATTGTGAAGATGATATCAAAGACTCATCAGCTAAAAACGATGATGGTGAAGATGGCGATGTAGACGAGAAGGCTCCGTCAATGGGTGCCAAATCGTTGTGTATCCCATTTGAACAACCAAATTTGAAGTCTGACCAAAAATGTGTCAAGTGTGATAGAAAGGCTATTACGTACTGTATGTTTGGTAGATCTTATTAGACGCAATTTATGACTATTTAATATGCACTCCAAAATGTAGATGTTTCTATGTTTTCAATGTCATCGGCAACTGTAACAACCACCCCATTATTCACATCAAGATGGTACAATTTCGAGACTCCATGGTCTTTGAGATATTGTAGAGTTTTTTTATAATTAAGACCGATTTGGTTGATTGAATGAGCATCATCAGATAGGCAAAATCGACCACCCCCATACTCGATAATTGCTTGCACGAGATCACTCTTTGGGTATGGACAGTCCCAGCCTTTTCTAATAGCTGCTGAATTTAGTTCAAACATTGCTCCGTAACTACCGGCTTTCTTTATGGTTGAAATTATCACACCCCACACCTCAGGCCAATCATCTTTGATCCTTACATCTTTGGTAAGCTTATTTGTAGAGTCATCAAAGTCATCATCAGGCTGACAAAGACGAATCAAGTCAAAATGACCAACCACTTGGGGCTTTAGGTCAATCACGTTGGACACTAATTCGAAATAATCTTTGTATAAAGATCTAGTTAAACCGCCTTTGCTAGCTGTTTTTGCCGACACCCAAAGATCTTTGGAAAAATCTATAGGTATTCCATGCACATAATGCACCGACCCAACGCTCATCTGTACCAGCGGGTTTTTAAGTATCTCAGCTGAGTAGTCCACGTGGGTGTCATCTATTCCTTCCACCTCGAACCCGATTATGATTTTTATCTTGTCCAGATACTTTGATTGCACCTTCTTTGCGTGCACCAAGTATTTACTAAAATCATCCAGTAAATCTTTGATTCCATAACCCTTTTCTTTCTCTTCTGGGTATAAGTATGTTTGATCCAATCTTGGCATGTGCTCCGTGAGGCATAGAACTTCGAAACCACGATCAATGTAGTTTTGGACCATAGTTTCTAAAGGGTCATGAGCATGCGAGATGTAATCTCCACTGTGTGAATGATGTGAATGCATCTGGGTGGGCAGTGACAGCGGATTCTAGTCAGCTGGTTGGCGGTTTAGGAAAGATTCTTGGAAAACGTGGGGGCCCTTTCATTTTATACTCATTGTGTCAAACTAATTTCGATACTCAATTTAATTACAGCGGAAAAGTTTACTGGATTTGTCAAAGATAGCGGAAAACGGAAACAACTATTGGATGATTAGAACAATACCCGCAAGGTTGAAGCCGTACGTCATAAGGCAATATCTAAGCAGTAAGGCAGCTCTATCCCCAACAATCAAAGAGCAGATACTGGCTCCCACACCTATCGGATCGATTTTTGAAGTGCGTGGGTTTGTTAAAAGTATACGAAGTTCGAAAAATGTCGGGTTCTTGGATATATCGGATGGTTCAACCTCAAAGATAATCAATGTTGTTCTTGTGGGTAAGAACCAGCCTAAATTTCAAGTGGGCGAAAGCGTTCGTGTCAAAGGTGAATGGAGTATAAGTAAAGGAATGGGCCAAGATAAGGAGCTCAAATATAACCCTGAAAATCCTAACCATGCTTATGAAATCATTGGACGAGTGCCGGAAGACTATCCTTTACAAAAGAAGGCAACCTCTATGTCGTTTTTAAGAACTTTACCATCGTTGAAGCATAGAGCCTCAACCATTGGGTCGTTTTACAGACTACGATCATTCCTTGAAACTCAAATGATGGATTTTTTCAATCATCATAGCTTTATAAAAGTGAGCCCTCCATTGATTACAAGTTCAGATTGCGAAGGAGCTGGTGAAACATTTGAGATAAAGCAGGCAGAGGAGTTTTTTGAAAAAAAGGCATACTTGACAGTTTCCACTCAATTGCATCTAGAGGCAATATCGTTGGCTCTTAATAGGGCGTGGACGTTGACTCCATGTTTTCGGGCAGAAGAGTCTAAAACCTCTAGACATTTAAGTGAGTTTTGGATGTTGGAAGCGGAGATTTCATACTTGGATGACTTGGAGCCGTTGTTGAATTTCACCGAAGAAATGGTTAAGTATGCCACGAGGAGACTAGTAGAGAAGAAAGAAGAGTACCTCGAGGGAACTTATTTGGAAAAAGAGGTTATAGAGTCAAGATGGAGGCATATTCTTGGCGATTGGCGTCGTTTGACCTATAATGAAGCGCTCGATGAATTGAATAGCAAGGGCGCAAACTTAGCATTTGGCGATTCGTTGAACTTGGATCATGAAAGAGAGTTAGCTGAGAATGGCCCTGTTTTTGTTACAGACTACCCAGTGTCATTGAAACCATTTTACATGTTAAAGTCATTGAACTATAGCGAAGATAAACCCACTGTTGCATGCTTTGATTTATTGTTGCCACAATTTGGCGAACTTGTCGGCGGATCCCTAAGGGAGCACGATTATGACACACTTGTCGAGTCCACGAACAAGAACAACATGAATTTAGATGATATGGGTTGGTATACCAGTTTGCGTAAATGCGGAACCATTCCTCATGGTGGATTTGGTATGGGATGGGAACGGTTTGTTACCTACTTATCCGGACATGACAATATTAGAGACTTGGTTCCATTTCCAAGAGCTCCAGGCCTTTGTAAGGCATAGATGGATATAGACTGTATATACACACACAATCAATAATCTTTTTACATACTCCACACACACACACACACACACAGCGAACAAAAAAATTTTCAATTCTGCAAATAAAAATTGCTAAAATCTTTCTTTTGCCATTGCAAGTGCAACTTATAAACACCACACACATACACTTCGATAAATATACAACATGGATCAGTTAAATGTCAAAGAACAACAAGAGTTTCAACAAATTGTTGAACAAAAGCAAATGAAAGATTTCATGAACTTGTACTCAAACTTGGTTTCTAGATGCTTCGAAGATTGTGTCAATGACTTTACATCCAATAACTTGACTTCAAAGGAGACAAGCTGTATTGCTAAATGTTCTGAAAAGTTCTTGAAACACAGTGAACGTGTTGGTCAAAGGTTCCAAGAACAAAAGTATGTATAAGACACTGTGGTGATATTTTATGACGTAATACTAACTGAAATCTAGTGCTTTATTGATGCAACAGGGTCAAAAATAGGGTACCTACTCTATAGAAGGATAGAATCGTTACATGTTGGGAGGATGGAGTTTAGCTAGCGAGTACAAGACTCAAATCAATAAATCAATGTTGGTGCTGCTCAACTCAACGATTTCATTGTATATAAAATATAACAATTTTTATTAGATATCACTTCAGTAGATTGGACGCTGGTTTACTCTTGACTCATGCGCTTATGAAGCTCACTTCCAGCCACTGGCATAGGATTTGCAGATTACCCCCAGTTTTAGTTTGACTCTATCTCTTATATATCACACTTAATACTGTGAGACCAAAAAAAAAATCACCATCGACATACAACCACCACAAATCCATGTCCGAACAAGTGAAGATCAACCCTGATCTACTGATTATCTTGGTGGGGTCTATTATTAACAAGTTTATAAGTGAATATGAAGGCGATCTACCCGACAATAGGGCGGCAATACCGGTTGAAGATTTCATCACTCAATTGAACGACACCACACGCAAGTACACACAGGATTTCCCCAATGACGAGATAAACTTTCCACACATCGATATCAAACTACTATCATTCATCATAAATAGAACATTGTATTTCAAATTTGTCAGTGTCACGAATGATCAGGTTATAGTGGAGGTAGGGGATAAGTATGAAAATTATTTGAAAAACATTGTTGCAACGTCTACTTTTCGCTATTCAAAGTTTTTGCTTAATGGGGCAAAACAGTTGTATAAACTGGAGCAAGAAAGTACGAAGGGAAGTGGAGACACCGGAGAGACTACAGAAGTCGCTCAGGATGTGGAGTTAGCGGAACAGACTAACGATGCTGTCCCAGAAAAGGAAGATAAGGAAGAGGAAGTACAGCAGCTAGAAGAGAAGGAGGACGAGATTGTTGATACACACGATTTAGTTGAAGACACATCTAACGAGAAGGATGCCAAAGAGCTAGAAACCGGAGAGGATGTTGAGTTGGCAAGTCCGGAGATTGAGGAATTGTCACAAGTAGATGGCAGTATCTCCGAGGTAGTGGGGTATGAGCAGAAGGCGAATAAGGACACGGGTAACGCAAATAATGAACATAAAGAGTCAGAGAAAATAATGGAACCTGTCGTGGAGAAAGAAAAGAAAGAAGAGAAAGAAGAGAGTGAAGTAGAGGATGACAAGGTTCAGGCATTGTCACCAAAAGATAATGCAACCGAGCTACTGGACGATGCAGAACCTCAAGTGGAAGCAGCGAAAGAGGAGTCAGTTGGGTCTGCAGAGAAATCTGTGGAGGTTTCAGAGGAGGAAGAACAAGTTAAAGAGAAGAGTCCATCAACGTTCCCAGAAGCGGATACCGGCGTTAACGAGAGGAAAGATAAGACTAAGGAAGTACCTGATACTAAAGAAGAGGAATTCGATAAGACTGATGAACAAGATGTTGAAGAGGTGAGCCCAGCAGTCGAAGAAGCAACGCTGGAAGCTGTATCACCCACTCCGGAAGCCACTGAAACCAAGGAGCCTTCAGAAGAAAAGTCGGTGGAGATTGTCACTCCAGAGCCTGAATCAGCTACACAATTGAAATCAGATCAATCATCACGCAAGAGGCCCAGATCTCGCTCACCTGCACCTGCTCAACATCACAAGAGATTCCAAAATATTGCCGTCAATCTCATAAATTCTATCCAAGAGCACCGCTTCTCATCACCGTTTTTACAAGCAGTCAATCCGAAAGATGCGCCAAACTATTATGAAATGATATATCAACCAAGGGACTTGAAAGGTATTCTGAAGGCGCTTAAATCAAAGAATGATCCACCGGCGTATCTGCTGATTAAGGAGCTTGAAAGGGATGTTATGTTGATGTTTGCCAATTGTATTATGTATAATAGACTGGATGAGGATTTAGTGGAGTTAACAAGAACAATGAAGAGGGATGTTGGTGACATGTTCAAGATGTTTAAAGAAGCTGAACTGGAGATGAAATAAAAATAAAGTACATTGCATGTATAGAAAGCGCAATTTCAATTCTTTTCATTTCTTTTTTGACGTTTTGTAAATTTACAAATTTTTCGTCTAAAATGCTGCGACACAATATAAGCTTTAATCTGGTGAATACTCAAGGTTCTTCATCATTTCACAATACACTCGAATTGCCAGATCAATAATGACAAGACTTAGCTCACCATTCGTTAAACAAACGTCATTTGAGGTGGACTATGCACCGGCATTCATTACTAAATGGAAATCACAAAGAACAGGGTTGCAATTAACATACATCAATCAACCATCACCAGTAGTGAATGGATATTTTGCAGTTGCCACTGAAATCAGCGATGATTCTGGCTCGCCGCATACTTTAGAGCATTTGATCTTTATGGGATCTAAGAAGTACCCTTACAAAGGTTTGTTAGATACTTTAGGAAATCGACTCTACTCACAAACCAATGCATGGACAGCGACTGATCAAACGGTGTATACTTTGACTACCGCAGGATGGGACGGGTTCAAGACATTGTTGCCTATTTACTTGGACCATTTGTTTAATCCTACTTTGACTGATGAAGCGTGTTTGACTGAAGTTTACCATGTTGATGGAAAGGGGAAAGAAAAGGGAGTTGTGTTTAGTGAAATGCAAGGTATTCAAGGCCAATCATGGTTTGAAACTTCTAATCATTTGCAGAAAATCTTGTATGCACCAGAGCTGGGGTACTCTTCAGAAACAGGTGGTTTGATGGCTGAATTACGTCATTTGACTAACGAGAGGATCAAGGAGTTTCACAAGTCCATGTATAGACCTGATAATTTATGCGTCATCATAACTGGATCAATTGACCAAGATGAGCTTTTGCAGATCATGACTGAGTTCGATGCCGAGTTGCTGGAATTACCATCTGTGGCTAATAAGAGGCCATTTGTTGATTCAAAACACAATGAGCCATTGACGGAAGATGTTGTCAAAGTGGTTGAGTTTCCTGAAACCGATGAATCTACAGGTGAGGTATTAATGTCCTGGATTGGTCCATTGGGGGATGATCCCGTGATTAATACTGCTGTTGATATGGTTGGAGCTGCATTCACTGATAGTGCTATTTCATTATTTAATAAGCATCTTGTGGAGATTGATAACCCATATGCTACTGATGTAGAGTATCATACAGATGATTATTTTAGAACAGCATTGAATTTCATATGCAACGGCGTGCCAACTGAAAAATTGCAAGAGTTGGTGACCAAGTTGAAACAATTGATCAAATCACAAACTAATCCTGAAGATTTTAACTTATTATACATGAGACAAATTATCAATCAACAACGATTGAAATTTATATCACAAACTGAAAAGTCTCCCATTGCATTTTCAAACATGGCTATACTTGATTTTATCTATGGTAAACCCGATGGTAGTGATTTACCCAAATGGACTCGAAATCTTGATGAATATGATGAATTGTTGACCTGGACGTCACAAAACTGGTGCGATTTGATTAAAGAGTATTTTGTAGATAATAAGTGTGCGGTTGTGTTGGGAACTCCATCAAGGAAATTGAATGATGAAGTGAAGAAACAACAACGTGAGTTTAACAAGAGTATTAAAGCAAAATTAGGTGTTGATGGGTTGAAACAGGCCGGAGAGAAGCTAGCTGCTGCTCACAAGTTTAATGATCGTCCTATTCCTGAAGAGTTGCTTGTTGTGTTCGCCAAACCTGATCCATCAAAAATTGCATTCATCAAGACAAGTTCATACAAGGCAGGATATAGTAAAGGAATCATTAACGTTAACACCAACCAATATATTGAATCAGGCGAACTCCATCAAAAGCTAACTCAAGACACGCCATCTGATTTCCCCCTTTTCATGCATTTTGAAAATTTCAAATCGCAATTTGTCAACATTCAACTAGTTATGTCATCCACCAAGATAAAACCCCATTTATTAAAATACATGTCAATAATGGAAGAAATTTTTACCATGTCAATAAAATTTCCTCAGGGGGAGTATATGCCTTATGAACAAGTAGTTGCTGATTTGAATCGAGATTTGATTGAATTTCAACTTGATAATGGATTCAATTATCAATTTTTGGATTTAATTTCAATGCTGGTTAAATGTGAGACTAAAAATTACGGCACTGCAATCAATTGGGTTTATAACATTATTAATTTTGTTGAATTTGAAGAAATGAGGATTAAGGTTATTTTGGAAAAAATATTGGGTTCGTTACCGGATAAGAAACGCAATGGCGAATTGATGATGTATTCATCACAATTTAGAAATTTATTCAATAATTCATCATTGAGAAAACAACAGGATTCAATGAATACGGAATCGTTTTTCAAGGAATTGTTGCAATTGATTAATGATGGCAAGTTTGATACAATTAAGCGCGACTTGGATGAGATTAAACTGAGTTTGTTTCAGTTGGATAATATTAAAGTGATTGTATTGGGTGATATATCTACATTGGAAACTCCAGTTAGTTTGTGGACAAAATTCATCACACAACTGAAGCAGCCAGAAGAAGAGGTTACATCTTCCATTGTTCCGTTTAGTCAATTGCCAAGATCGTATCAATTCAAATCGGATTTAGGTACTCGATGCCATCATGAAGCATTCCTCATCGATATGCGAGCTACTGAATCAACTCATCTAGTTTCACTTACAACCATCCCCACTGATTACTTGCATGAAGATGTACCCCGAATTGCCCTAGCCATTGAGTTTCTTTGTGCAGTAGAGGGCCCATTTTGGCGATCAATCAGAGGGTCAGGTTTGGCATATGGTGTATCAATGAAGCAAAATATTGAAACTGGGTATTTGAGTTTTCAACTTTATCGAGCTTCAGATGCCAAACAAGGCTGGATCGAAGCCAGAGAATTGGTCAAACGATATGCTCAAGGTGAGTTGTCCATTGATGCATTAAGTTTAGAAAATGCCATAGCAGCAATCGTCAATGAGATAGCCAATGCTCAAGAATCAAGCTATGATTCGGCAAGTGCTAAAATCAGTGATAATTTATTCAAAGCTAGAGGGCCCAATTATATTGAATTGTACTTGAACCAATTGAATCAATTGGATGCGAATGATGTTGTATATGTATTGAAGAAATATTTTGTTCATTTATTTGATGCGAAATATTCTGTGGTTTTCACGAGTTTGCCAATGGAGAAAATTGAAGAAATGGGTAATTTTTTCCAAGGAGAAGGGTACAATATCAATGTGGAGGAAGTTAATCATGATGGGGTTGATGAAGAGGAATTTGAGGAGTATAGTACAGAAGAAGAAGAAGAAGAAGAAGAAGAAGAAGAGAGTGGTGATGAGGAAAGCGACAATGATAATGAATAAGTGAATCAGTGAAGAAATAGTTGATAGACTTTATATTTAATTAGTCTGTATATACTTTACCCGGTGTACTTAGTCATGTACATATTGTCTCTAATTATTTACTGTGGTTGATGAATTTGTTCATCATCTACTGGTTTATCCCCTTCTTTAACATCCTCCTTCAATGGATCATCTACTTCTCCTTTAGCTTTAGCATTAGCTTCAGCTTCAGCTTGCTGTTGAGCTTGTTGTTCAGCAATTGCCTTAATATCATCTTCAGTTTCACCACCAGCACCACCAGCTACTGCCGCTGCGCCACCACCAGCACCTTTACTACCAACATAAAACTTTTCGGCATCCTCACTAGTAAATTCAAAAGTTTTATCAAATGAATCTTGTTTTAAAAATTCAATATATTTGTTAATTTTGAAACATACGGTTTGTTGATCAATCTTGGCGGTGTTTTTCCAATAATCAGCACTCTTGATAGCATCACAAGCAACCCATTTGGCAATTGAATGGAATCGTAATTCCCAATCTCTCTTGTTGAAAATTGATTTGATATCGTCAATAGGTCCAATATTTCTTCTTGAGTAGGTGCCAAATTCACCTTCTTGTGCATTTTTAACAGGATCAATCTTTGGATGATTACAATGAAGAAACAAAAGCTTTGGTAACCTGTATTCAATTAATCGATGAGCAGTATCTTCATCTTCAATTTTCTTATCCTCGATAATCTTCTTTTTGTAATCTTTGAATTGTTCAACTAATCTGTCGGTATAACCACCCGATTGGAATGGATTTAATCTAGTATCCAATTGTTTTGTAGATAAGAATTTTTGCCAATCGTAATAAAATTCAGGGTTATCACGAGGATCAGTTTGTCCCAATGTAGTTTCGGAAAATTTCCCATTATCTGACGTATATCCCCAAAGATGTAATTTTTGATTTTGTAAATGATATCGTTCATTCATTACATGTAATGCTGGAACAATGGTTTCACGATCTCCTTCGCCAAAAGCACCTTGGTATAGCAAAGCTTCATACCACCCTTTTAGATTCATATTATAATATAATGATAAAAGTAATGCTCTGAAATGTTCACGTTTGGAAAAAACCATTTGACCAGTTTCAACTGAAATAGTGCTTGGTAAATTGGCAAAATCATGAAAGTGAATTTCACTTTGTTTATCCTTTTGAATGTAATCGGAAAATTTTGCATCATTGGCTAATCCAAACCGATGGATTGGTTCTCCCTTTTCAATTCTGGCAATTTTATAATACAAGGGACTAGTCAATTTAACCCATAAATCGGGCCACAAAATCATTTTGGTAGAAAGGTATGGTTCAGTGTAAAGTAAATTGTCGACATCTCTAACGGGGAAATTATCAGCATCTAACGCTATTGTATGATCAAATGATGATACAATTAAACCAAGGATTTTACGAGCAAATTTTGCACTAACCATATCGAAAACTTCTTTACCAAGGATATTTTGTATAACAACACATTTACCATTCAATTTGTTTGGTAATAAATCTTCACAAATTTGTTTATCATACTCATCAGGAGTATCCAAGATTAATTCAACTGGTAAAGAGGATCCACGATCACGTAAATTGGCGATTGCAGTTAAAGCACTAGCAATCATACCACCACCACCATTGATAACAATACCATACCCAGAAACAAATTGTTTTGGTGGTTCAGGTAATTGTTTTAAAGACTTAACTAGGTTATCATGAGATTCCTGTAGACATTTGAATTTGGGGATGGGTAAGTTTAAATTTGATTCACGAAGGTATTTCTCTGATATTATACGTGTATCTTTTTGATAAGTTGGATTTAACTTCTTTCCACGTTCTTCATCAGTTAATGGTTCACAATTTGGTTTATTGGCAACAAGTACATCTTTGATCAAGTGTTGATAATAGCTTGTTTTATCAAAAAACCGTTCACATGCTTTAGCCACTTTTACCTCGAAATCCAGGGGAAAATCACTGATTTCATTCTTGAGGATCTCCAAGAATGCCGCTGGTTTGAAATCAGCCTTATGTTCTTTAGCATATGTATTGACCAATTGTTCAAATAATGCATAAGACATGGAATTTTGTTTAAAAAATTCACCAGTTTGTTCCTCTCTAACTTCATCTTTTAAAGTTTGTTGAATAACATCAATATATTTTCTTCGAAGCTCATTCTTCAATTCTTGAACAATTTTGGGTTTTTCAGTCTTTGCTACTGATTGTTTCAATTCCACTAGAATCTCTTCTTTTTTACTCGCTTCTAATTCCTTCATCACTTCACTAATATATTCCTGACTATCCACTTTATCAACATGGGCTTGTAATGAAGATTTACCACCAGTGTAGTATTTGGCACCTCCTCCTTTATTAGCGAGGGGAGAAGCAACGGTGGATGATGAGTCGCTGGAAGATAGTATCAGTACATTGAATATAATAATGGCAACCACCAAAGCCCCTAGTAAGATGTACAGTAGGGATAATCTTCGAAAAAACATATTTAACTGAAAGAGGATAAGTGGGAGGGGAGGCGGAGTGGTGTGTGCTGTATGGTGTATGGTATACCAGTGTTGATTCCCTGTGCGTTGAGTAGTAGTAGCAGTAGTATATAACGAGCTGTGGAAGTGTAGCTGTTGCTATGTGGTCGTAAGTTGGTTGTAAAATTGAATGATGAAAAAGATTTGTGTTGTGTTGTGTTGTGTTGTGTTGCGTTTGTTGTTGTATGTCGATCTCTAAATTTTTTTTTGTCTGTCTGTTTGTCTAAATCTGTCTGAATTCTTTTACTTCAGGTGTGTGTTATTAAAGTATACACACGACGCAAGTTTTCCGAATGGAATATCAACCTCCACCCTGACTTTTATGTTGTAGTATAGAAGAGGAGATAAGACAAGGGTTTGTTGAGTGTTGATTTATGCTAACTGCTCACATGTGCTGAAAAGCATTTTCCCTTTTCTCATGTAAAAAGTGTGCAAGTGGTGTTCATTCATGGTATGTAATGTGTTGCCCAATGTTTTGTGTCTGTTGCGCTCGATGGCGAGAAAAAAGATCTGAGCCGCACAAAACAGTCAGTACGGCGCATATAGCAAGAGCGCGCATCCTTACATACATACAAAGTGGATTGTATTGTGTATTGTTTATTGTCTTTGTTTACCTGTTGCTTATGTATTTTTAGATTAAACAACACACAAACACGTGCGTAATCTTAGCGCCAACACCACTACTGCATACAACAACAACAATACTAACAATAACAATGCCAGTATTGTACTATTGTTTGTGTTTGTGTTTGTGTTTGTGTATTACTATAATTAGTATCCACGGAAGTAAATACAAAAGACAGAACACAATGCAATACACTTCAATTGCAACCAACCAACCAAACAACCAACCAACCAAACAACCAAACAACCAAGCGTTCTAGCTTATGACTACTTCAACAGCATATTGACTACCTTATCACATTTATATAAACCAATTACAAGATAGGCTTAAACATTACAGACTGTTAAGTTATATCTATGTATAAAGAAAAATGCCATCGCTTTATAGTCTCTAGTCAAACTGCAACTAATCATATCATTTGTAGCAACCAAATTTTAACCGCTTTCCCACCCCCTCTAGACTTCTTTTAACTCATTTCAATCTTCGTGATTGTTCATTCCGCCTGTAGGACCAGTCAACAATGGTTGAACATAGAAATCATACACCAATTGACTTCCCGTCATGACAAAAAATGACAAAACCGTTTGAATACAGCCCTTTGTGAATGTTCCATTTGCTCATACACTGCAGAACAAAGGTTGTAGAAAAGTAATCCACCTCCTATTACATAAAGACCAACTCCACACCAAAATACAAACCCTCTGAAAACCAAGCTTAATGATCCAATTAAAAACGTAACAACTGTACCAGATTTATCCCAACACGGTTTATCTTCTCCTCCTCCTTCTTCTTTTTTTTTTCACAAATTAAAACTTCATTTTCATATTTAAAGCAACCTTCTCACAAATGGATCTTTTCTAGTTCCAACCCCTCCCCCCCCCCCCCCCCCCCCCCCACGACGTTGAAAACGTTGTTTTGGGAGGGACGTGACGTGAAAATGTCGGAACTTCTCAAAATTTACTCCTTTACTTTGAAACATCTACACTTGGGCTCCTCTATGCTTATATGCTATACAGAACTTGATTTTAGAAGATTTGAGAAGTTGATTGATGAGATTTCGTTACCCGATTCGCTCGAAGTGTTGATACTGACTAGCTATGGATTAAATTCAATTGATAAAGTGACATTTTCTAAAAACCTAACAGCACTACATTTCAATGCTTACGATATTGAGTCACTTGATGGTCTAATTTTTCCCCCAGCACTCGCTGCGCTAGACTTACAGAACAGTAGAATAAAAAACTTACAAGGTGAAGTGTTTCCTTCAACGCTAAAACGTCTCATAGTGAGAATAACTGACACCGTTGATCTTTCCAAGGACATGTATGGCAAGCTGCTTCAACTCGAAAAGTTGTGGCTTAAAAGTTTCGAGAGTAACAAACTTACTTGCACAATACCAACCAGTTTACAGAGTCTACGCTTAGAGTACTTGGGTCCTTCGGTTTTTAACGAACTAGGGAATGGTTTGGTACATTTGACAGTAGCTTCATGTTGCTTAGATTTGAGAAGTCTAAAATTTGGGTCTGAATCTAAATTAAAGTACTTTTGCATGTCGAACTGTTCTATCAAAACACTAGGTATGGACTAAACACAATCACTCGTTGAAGGAAACATATCATGCAATGATTTTTCGGAAGCCCCTCCACAACTTGGTCACTTGGAAAATTTGAGAGTTCTGGAATTCGATGATTGGATAAAGGTTGTCAAGATCGATTTTTTCCACAATTCATTAGAGGTTCTTGATCTTTCTGAGAATCGGATTGAAGAACTTCAATTGAAGTTTCCGGATGGTGATACTAAGCTCAAACAGCTTAATTTGAGATCAACAGGGCTAAAAATATATAACTATGGAATCTATCGGACACGGAGATAAATCGAAACATAGTAGCTTGCTTTCCATAAATTTGTCAGACAACAAGATGTTAACGGAAAATCAAATACTTGCATTGATTCCAAACTTGCCCAAATCCGTGCATGAACTACGAGTTTACAAGGAAAGTCACGAAAAGAATGTGAATTACTTGTCGATGAAATAGAGAGGTTTTGGGTTCGTTTGGGATACATATTACGAATAATTTGGTGCAAGCAAAAGTTACAAATACTATATGACTTTAATCTGTTTGATCAAGCTTTGACAGCTTTAAAAAAAAGTCATTTTGTTACTGTGTCCACCCAAGCTACATGTCCTACTGATACTGCCAGTTCATCTTGTTTAGGTAATGTTGCATTTCAGCGCATGATGTTCAGCATAATATTATTAATAAAAATACATGCGTTTTATTGGGCCAAATATTGAATCAATATGCACCTTCAAGCGTTAACCATCAAAGTTATAAACCAAATATCTATAAATAGAAAATAATCATGATTACGTAAATATTTTCACTTCTATTTATAACGAGAAATTGTCAAACACACTTTGTGTCTTTGTTGACAGAGTGAGGGTCCGAAGTTCGCCAAGCAAAGTTCTACTCCATTTATTGGTATTAACAGTATACTTAATGGGAGTGTAAAAGATCATCACCAATTACAGGCAGGCTGTGTAGTACTATTTACTTTGTGTAAAGTCAGTTCTTGCAGAAAATCCCAATGACATTTGCCAAGGTGAAAATTACCAGCAAATGGAACAAGACATGGCTTTCCTAGCTTCGACTCAAGAATCGTGCTTACTGTTTTATCTCATCACTCGATATCAGTGCTTAGACCCTGAAGTAACAAAACGAGCTTCTCAATAAATTCTATGTGCATTGAACAGCAGGCAAATATAGGCGGTATACTCGGGTCGGACCCAATAATAGCTTTGGATTCGTTGCCGAACGAAATATTACAAACCGTTGTTTCCATAGCGGGGCCAACCAATCTCATACAGCTAGTGTCAGATAAGTTATTCTTACTGAAAAACAAGAATATAAAACTTGCCGTCAACCATGAGATACAGAAGAAGTCAAATTTCACATTCGACAACCGAGTGACTCTATTAGACATGTCCAATTTTGGAAACTGGAAAGAGCTGAAATCATGGGGAGGTATAGATCATTTTGGAGATGCAAAAGTATCAGATTTTATGTGTGTTGAGGAATTTAAGTTATTTGATGACTACTGCGTGGAAGAGGGGCTCCAAGTTGAATGCAAAGTGCATTATGAAATTCAAACGATCGTTAACTACTTTGAATTTGAAGAGCTAATGGCTCATTTGAATTCGAGCAAGTATGCTAAATTAGCTTTAAGTATGCATATCGATTACATGAATCGAATTGATGGTTCAGAGATGCTTAAGAAATTGGTCCACTTGAAAGATCGCGTTGTTAAACTATCTTTAGATATACTGCTGGAATTTGAGCATGAAGTTAATTTAGACTTTCTTGAAAATCTCGAGTTTTTGGAAATATCCGGTGAGCAGTACTCAGGCTCTTTGTTAAATTATCACCGCCTTAAAGAGTTAGCGCGTCGTTTTTCCTCCCTTGATATAACCAAACTTCCACTATCATTAGAGAGCCTCCATATAGCTGGTTGCGATGTTGATAGGCCTGAGCTGAATCAAGACACCCTAAAATTTCCAATCCTCAAACACATCTCCTTTTCAGACCTGGACCGTTACTTTTCAGACGACATAGAGATTATTCTTCGGTATATGACCAGCTCAGAGGTCAAAAGTATCACATTTGATGGCGAGGGAACAATATACGATGACAATTGGTTTTTAGAGTTTTTGAAAGATGTTGCTGAGGAAAAGAATATCAAATTGGAATCTTTATCAGTAACTGGTCCTATTGGTATCCCATTAACAATCTACCCGTCAAGCAGACTTGTATTCAATAATAACCAAGCACATTGCCCCGTGCATGATTGGCCCACACTTAAAACTGTTCCTAATACCTTGACAGAATTGACATTGCACAAGATTTCTTTTAGTTTGAGAGATCTTTTTTTGGCAAACCCTTTGCACTTAAAAGTATTGGATTTGAGTAACTGTTCACTTAACTTTGATGAAGCCGAACCAAATTTCAAGAACTTCAAAGCCTTGAGATATCTTGACTTGAGTGAGAACAACATCGGGGACCAAATATCAAGCCTCCAATTCCCAGATTCAATTGAATCACTTTCTTTACATTCAAGCCGAATAGGGTCTCTTGTTGGGGTTAATTTTCCAACAGGATTGACCAATCTCGATGTTTCTTCAAACAACATCCAATCGATGGATGGAACCCTTTTCCCCAAAAGTCTTTCTCGACTCAATATTACTGGCAACAGGATAATTGAATTACGAGGTGACAATTTCCCATTGGCGTTACAAAGGCTTGATGTAAGTAATGCAACAAATATCGATATCACCAAGAACAGAGATGGTTATCCACTCCAAATTGAAAGTTTGAATCTTGAAGACTCGCACAAAGGCACACATTATGCGTTACCAAATAGCCTACAAAGCATACGATTGGCCAACTTAAACTGGCCGAGTAGCCATACTTTTGCAGACAACTTGGTTCGTTTGAAAATGGTTCGTTGTGGCATCGATTTGAGTTGTTCAACATTCGGGTCCGATTCGAAACTACAATACCTATACATGTCGGAATGTAATCTCAAAACCTTTGATATAAATCTTCCTCAATCGCTCAAGGAATTACACTTGAATTCTAATCACTTGTCTGAGATGCCTCCCCACGTTGGTCATTTGAAGAACTTGAAAATATTGCGGCTCGATAGAAATAATATAACGAAAGCCATAGTTGAGTTTTACAATAATTCATTAGAGGTTCTTGATCTTTCTGAGAATCGGATTGAAGAACTTGAATTGTCTTTCCCAGATGGTGATACAAAACTCAAACAAATTTATTTGAAGAGAAACAAGTTGAAAAAGATATCCGTGGAGTCTATCGGCCATAAAGGAAAAACCAAGCACAGTAGTTTGTATGAGTTGGTGTTGGTGGATAACAAGAGCCTAAGTGGAGAGCAAGTAGCGGCTTTGGCTCCGTACTTTTCAAAATATACTCGATACTTATGGGGTCCTGAAACTGGTGTTGCACCTAATCTGCCTCGTTTGCTTCGCACAATCAACCACCTAGCTGAGGATCCTGATAAAAGTGATTTTTATTATTGATCAAAAGATGGAGACGGTGACACCAAATTCGATACTTTGAGTTCTATTCAATATAGATATCGCGATAACTCCTAGTTGACTGTCAATAGTTCAAATGGAGCATTGTGCTTATAAATAGTTTGCAAATAGTTCATTAATATACGACTAAACTAAAATCACAAATCTGGTGACCCTGTTGATTCAATTGAGGATATATATCTCTAGAGAGTTCAATTATAGAATCGTTGTGTATGCTACCAAATAATGTCTTAATGCCCTGATTTATATTTTCGCTTCTTTTTTTTTTTTCTTGTTTTGTTTATTCCTCTATCCCCTTCGAGAGATTAAAATTCCACAGTTTTTATAAGCAATTTTATATCATGGCTGAAGGGGAGTATGATGATGCGACATTGGTGTTGTCGATAATTGTATCCTTTTCCATTACAATCATCCTAGCCATTGTATTTTGCATCTACAAGATATTCTTCTCCAGACAACGCATTAATGGGGAATACCAAAGTTTATCGTCATCTATTACGGATAATTTATTAGGATCACACCTGAATGATGTACCACGAGAATTTCTTAATGATGAAGAGAGCTTGACGCATTTGGCAGAAGCATTTGATTTTACAGGCTTATCACCTGAGGAACAACAACTGTATCTCAAAGGGCAAGAGTTTACTGTCAATAACCCGCCTGATTTTACAAAGACTAGGGGGAGAACATTTTCTGTGGAGGATGAACGGATGATTAAAGAGTATGGGATTAATGTATTCACCTTTGAAATGGAAAAAGATTTGTTGAATCCTCATTATATTGTTGCTGATAAGACTGAATTGAATTTTAATAATAATGATTTACCTTATTGCACCACAACAGCAAGTTTGAATTACCCATTACCAGTTAAGAACAGAGTGTATTCTGATACGATATACTTTGAAACAAAAGTTTTCGAGTTTATTCAAGACCCCAATTCATCAACTCAACATTTCTCCATTGGGTTGATTACAAAGCCATACCCTACTTCATTTAGATTACCAGGATACAATAAATTCTCTATTGCTTATGAGAGTACAGGTAACTTGAAAATTAATAAACCTTTCCCCACCCCATTACAACAACATCTTGGTGAACAAAGTCAATATAATGCATTAGTGTTGCCACCACTCCAAGAAGCCGATGTAGTTGGATTCGGTTATGTCATTCCATCAGGCACATTATTTGTCACCCGTAATGGAAAGAAGCTCTTAGATGTGATGAAGGGATGCTTTGTTGATTTATATCCTGCTGTTGGTTGTTTTTCAACTAATGCCAAGTTCCAAGTCAACTTAGGTCAAAGTGGCTTTGTATGGATTGAAGCAAATGTGAGAAAATATGGATTTGTTTCCACTAGTGATTATAAGAAATTGGGTGGCGAGAGAGGGCTAGCTAATTTGCCTCAATATAACAAAGTGCTTAAAGATAATAGTGATAAATTACTTGATAAAGGTGAAGAATTACCGCCTAGGTATAA
Organism: Candida orthopsilosis Co 90-125; assembly: GCF_000315875.1. Classification (NCBI taxonomy): domain Eukaryota; kingdom Fungi; phylum Ascomycota; class Pichiomycetes; order Serinales; family Debaryomycetaceae; genus Lodderomyces; species Lodderomyces orthopsilosis. Next base: position 838,433 of record NC_018301.1, read on the forward strand.
CCTGGAAGAAGAATTGGATTTCTTTGGAAGAAGTTCGAACGATGTGACTAGAGTAGGGTCAAGTGCTCAACATATGAGAGTGAATGAAAAGGTGACATCCAGAAGTGGTGATGCTGATGAAGATGAAGATGATGAGGTCAAGAGTATTGATAGGACACATGTGACAAATGAACCTGAAGAAATCATGGATTTTAGAGAGAGAATCTATGAGCAGAATATTCGAAATGATGTACTGGAAGATAACCGATCAGAATCAGTACCATTGCTTTCCTCGAAAGGTGGTATGGAGTATGGATCTAGTGGGAAAACGAATAAGGTTTCAGAGGGCGAGCCTAGTGGGGCAGCTGAAGGGGAAAGTGCAACCAATAAAACACAAGTTGAGCCAGAAACGGTCATACCCGAATTGCTGATGAAGCCGGTTGAAACAGAGGGGACTCAAGTAGAGAGTGAGCAGTCAACTCCTCCTCCGGCTGAGTCTAGTGAAGCCCCACCTGCAGAACCTCATGTAGCTGATACCCCACAGGTTGAACAAGCTTCTTCAAATGAAACGTCACCTGATCCAAGTAGTCGAGATGTGACACCTGGAGCTGAAGGTTCCTCTTCTAACCAACAATCAAAGAACAAGTCAAGTAGCAAAAAGAAGAAAAAGTCAGGTAAGAAGGGTAACAAGAAGAAAAAAAGAAAGTAAATAGTTAAAAACCTCGTAATAGTACTATGCAGATGTTATCTACTCTTACAATTGATCTGTTTGTGTATATATGTTTAAAATTCTGGATGTCTAAAACCGTATAGAATGTTAAATTTCTATGCGGTCCTTGACATATAATTTTCTAAATTATCGAATTAGCTGAACTCGAGTGTTTTGGTTCCTTCTTCTTTTCTCCATTGTGGGGGTGTCGCAAAGGTCATTGATGCTGCTATCGAAATATTATTCCAAAGTCAGGGATAAAGTCGTATTATGGAAAACCCTATGGAGAGTATCATGGGCTCTAGGACAATGTCGTTGGGACTACGACAGTCTCGACTGTGTTGAATCAACACAATATAAAGTATCCCAGTTCAAAATGTTCAATACCACGATATTCTCAAAACGAATGCTGATCATTTTAGCAAGGAGGGATTTAGTGTTGAAAAGATTTGTCACGTAATCATATTTGCAAAGAGACTAATTTACTTCATCATTCCAATTATATTACTACTTAGCTACTTAGTCATGCAAATTATGATTTGATAATTCACCCTCTTTTTGAACTTTTTCGATACAAGTGAAAATTATATGAGTTAAGATATTGGATGATTCTTTTTGAACTTCTTTGCCCGCAATTATGCATTTCTCTTTAAAGTTCTTAAAATCCAAAGACTTTCCTTCAACTCCTTGTGAATTTAACTATGTCCATTCACGAAAGAACTTCCGGGGACCATACCCCAAGCATTGCTCTAGTCTTTCCCTTGTATTTTTTGAGGACGTCTACTAAATCTCTGCCATAGTGTCTTCTAGAAACATAACCAACTTATCCTTCAGTCCCTTTCAATTATAATGGCCAAATGGCAAACAGAGTTGGATAAGCCTCCATTGAGACAAACTATCATAGATAAAAACTTTTTTTAAAACAATAACGACGTCGTCAAGTGGTTGTGGTTCTTCTAACGTAATTACCTTTTTGTCAACATGCTGGTGGTATACATATAAAAAGGGTTTACTTATGTCGTTACATTCCAAAGAATATCATTCAATAGCATGCTCTTCAATAGCGTACTCTTCGACAGCACTGCTTGGATGATTACACATTTCAGAAACTGATAGGAAAAAGAATATGACGAGGTAGTTTCTGAATATGATTTACATTGGAGTTGGAGTGGTGGTGCTTTTTGTATGTAACAAATTGTTACGCAGTTTGGTTGCAAGTTTTACAATACACAGGAACATTAAACGTCCTTAAAGTAAAAAAAAAAATCTGCTTTACGAGATCACCATCAATTTTGGTAAAAATTAGATCACCGCCATGTCCCTAGTTTTGAAAAGGTTTGCCTCCTCGAGTCAAACTCAACCTGATAAGAAAGCGCAAGCGGCCCAACTTGCCGTCCAATCATTAAAGGATTTCGGTTCGCTATTATCTCCATCATCAGACGATGCTACGCAACCGATAGACACTAGACCCATTTACGAAAATCCACAGCTGTTCCCCAACTTATCCCTTTTACACCAAGGACAAGTTGTGACGGAATTGCAGCTGAAATATGATAAAAATTGGAACAAGTTGCTGAAACAAGATAAATTATTGGGATATTTCATATCGTATGGTGATTGGGGTGTGCGTGAAAAATTCTCCAACTGGAACAATCCTAGTTCACCTCCATTGGATTTGCCGTTCCATGTGCCGAGTCAATTGAAAAGTTTGAGTCCGAAAGGGACTGATGTGATTATGCCATTAGAGCCAGTGAAGTTGAGTGAAACCCCTGTAAGAATCGATCAATTTGATTATAAAAAAATGGATCCAGCTAGTAAAGTTTGCATATATTTGATTGTGTTTATTGCTATGGTTGCTATTTATCGGGATAAGAATATCGGCGAAGATGGCAAACCTGTCGAGGTCAAGATAGAAGATCAGTATGAAGTAGCGAGACAAAATGAGATACAAGAGAAACAAAGAGAGGTTGAGGAACAAGAGAGGAAGCAGAGAGAAAGCCGGAAGTGGTACTATCTTTGGTTAAAGTAGAGCTACATTCACCCTTGTATATATCTGTATATATATATTCACCAAATACACGAAGTCTATATTCCTATTCTTCATCCTCATCATCATCATCATCTTCTTCTTCTTCTTCTTCTTCATCACTACTCTCATCATTCCATGACTTTTCCACCGTCTCTTTCACCCTCTTTACATACTGACTTCTATGATCCTTATACAAATTTGCCGCCTCCACATTCGCCGGAGATGAGATATTTGGATCATTGAGTAAACTCTGTATACTAGTCAAAATGCTACTAACATCATAAGTGGGCGACCATCGATTTTGTAATATATCCAAACACAATTCACCAGAAGCATAAACATTGGGGTGAAACATTTCCAGTATGAATTTGACAACTGGTGGTTTGTTGGGGTATTGTTCATCAAATTGTAAAATGAGTCGGAAGGTTCCATCTTCGAATGGTGTTTCTGAGGGTCCTATTATTACTGCATTCCATTTCATGACGTTGTCGGGTAATGGTGATGCTGAGACGCCACTGGGTGGATCCTGCTGCATGCGCTGGGAGGAGTTAGTAGAGGACAATAAAATGGTTTCTTTGGTGGCGTATACGTACTTTAAAATCTCGCATGAGTCTTCTTTTAGCTGGAGTAGACATAGTGGGTTGATGGTTGTGGGATTAGGGTAATGAAATTTAGAAAAAGATTTTGACTCGATTTGTAAAATTAGTCGCGCGCGACAACTACAATTTTGCCATCAAAGTGTGAAATAAAGGTTCACAAGTTTAATGGTTATGGTTATCTCTCTGTAGTTAAATCTGTATAAAGCTATATTCTTTACTTGTGGTTCCAGAACTCAGTCAAGTTGTGGCCAGCACCATTGAATGCCAAGATGTTTGGTGTATCTTCTGGAATATCAGCCAAAACACCCTCAGTACCAAATGAAATCAAATTCTTCTTCAATTGAGCTGGAGTAACACCATCAGAAGCAACAAAGAATTCAGAATCGGATCCTGGTTGTAAGGAGAGATAGTATGACAATAAACCAGCAACATGTGGAGATGCCATTGAAGTACCTGACAAGTAGGCAGTAGCAGTGTCGGATCCAATATAAGTAGACAAGATGTTCAAACCTGGAGCGAAAATGTCAACACATTTACCATAGTTTGAAAAGTAGGCTCTTTCATCGGAAATGGTTGATGCACCAACAGTAATGGCTCCTTCGGCAGCAGCTGGAGAAGTGTTACAAGCATCTTGGGTTTCATTACCGGCAGCGACAGCGAAATGAAGACCAGCTTTAACTGCTGCATTGACTGCCAAATCTAAAGCTTGCGATCTACCACCACCAAGAGACATGTTAGCAGTAGAACCTTTGAATCCCTTCTTACCCTTTTTAACAGCATCTTGGTGAGCTTTAGCAGCATATTCAATACCTTTAACAACATCAGACATTGAACCAGATCCATTAGATCTCAAGACTTTGATAGCAACAACTTCAGCCTTTTTAGCAACACCATAATCTTTGGATGCAATTGTACCAGCACAATGAGTACCATGTCCATTACCATCCAAATCATCGTCACCAGTGGGGATGGTTTTTCCCCAAATGGCTCTGCCATCAAATTCAGTATGTTTAACATTGATACCAGTGTCAATAACATATGAAGTAACACCTTCACCACCTTCAGTGTCATACAAATATTGATCAAATGAAGATAATGACAATGGTTGTCTATGAGAAACTCTAGCCAATCCCCATGGAGCACCCTTTTCAATGTCAAATTCATTAGTGTGAACAACACTATCTTCTTCAATGAAGTCAACCAATGGGTTTCTTCTTAACAATTCAATAGCAGGCTTTGTGAACTGACCAGTAAATCCCAAGAATCCATCAATGTCAAAACGGTCTAAAATACCATCCATAATCCCTTCAATCTTGAATTCGTCAGTAGAAGCACCGGATTTAAGCACAACAATATATTTGTTTTCTATACCTTGTTCATGGGAAACCAAAGGAGCAAGTGTAATAGCGTCTTGTTGTTGGATATGGCCCTTTGGAGCAACTTCGACCCTAAAGACATCAATTATATCGTTGTAATTTGGAATAAAAAGGGCATTGGAAGTGAGTGCCAATGCAATAATAGTTAATAAGCTTGTTTTCATAATGTGAGGAGTAGTTTTGTAAAAGAAGAAAGGAAAAGAAAAGAAAAGTGTGGTGTATAGGTGTGGTTTTTTTTGGTTGGGTTTGGGTGTGTGGTATTTATGTCGAGAAACGATGGCGGGATTTTTAAGGAGTGAGACAATGAGACAATAAGTGATTGCTGGTTGTGATAAGATAAAAAGGAGACATTTTATTTCCGTTGTCTTACAAAATGTCGTAATTGTCTTATGCCGCAGTGGTATTTACGACATTTCAATGAAATGTCATTCTCCGATGTTCGTTCTTGGTTACAATCACACGACTTTACTTTACTTGTAGTTTATCAATGGCTAAAAGGAAAAGAAAAGATAGGCATCAGTGCACGACTATTTAATCACCACAGTTTTTTTTCTTTTCATATAACAATAAAGAAAATAAGTAACATAGATAAGAGCCTCCTGCCATTCAAAAACTTCCGAGGCTTTTTAAAATACACTAACGAAAGAATGAATAAAGGCATATCTGTCCTGTTGTGACACCATCATGACAGTTCCACTCTCGTCATCTGACTAGGACACCAATACTTTTCACTAATGACGCGCCTATTTTGAAATCTACGTAAATCTTATAAGCTTTCAATATCATCAACACTTGGACAATGCTCTTGGAAGCCTTAATTGAGATCCTCTTGAATCAGTTATAGGTCGGGTGCGCCCATTTTATCTGATTTGGTGGGACCCTGGAAGTTGATTGTTCAAACCAGTTTGTTTTTGATACGAATCGATACTTCCTTCCAAGATACGATCTTTAATTAATTATTCTGATCACTTTAAATACGATGCTTTAGTTATTACAAAGAACGGTTAATGTTTCAATCTTCAAAATAATGTTTTCCCAATTTTTTTAATTTTGCACATTTGCTTCAAATTATTCGCAAAAAAGCTAAATTTTTCCATAATTTTGTAACTAGAAATTTGAGTCCTCAGCCAAATTATCCTCCAATTGTATACAGAGACTAAGATATTAAAATAGATTCATTTTTGAGCACTACTAATCATGCCCTTCATTGGCGTGTACCTCGCCGTGTAAACTATACTACTTCTTCGCAACTCTTGTTAAATCTCATTGGTTATTGTATGAAAGTAGATCTCCCCACTATGAGATCTTCGTAAGTGACACAAAACTTAGAAAACGTTTTGGAATTATCAACAAACGGCGCTAATCTCTTCGTTCATCTCGTAAATTGGAATTGCTATTATCGTCATCGGAATCACCAAATTATACGATAATTACCCTTAACTAGAGCAACCTACAATGAAAGCAATCGTGTATCACGGTAAAGATGACCTTAGATTCCACTCCGATTACCCCGAACCTGAAATTAATCACCCAGATGAAGTCAAAGTAAAGATTGATTATTGTGGTATCTGTGGCTCTGATTTGAAAGAGATCACCAGTGGACCATTCTTCTTCAATAAACCAGGATCCACAAACCCAATCTCTAACAAAAAGTTTCCAATGGTCATGGGGCATGAGTTGAGTGGTGAGGTGGTCGCAGTTGGTGGAAATGTTGACGATTTGGCAATTGGCGACAAGGTGGTGGTTGAAGTGACCGGAACGTGCAAAGACAAGGTACGCTTCGAAGACTCGCCCTCCAAGGATAAGGAATTTTGTGGTGCTTGCTTTGATGGTTACTACAACGCCTGTGATTCCTTGGCTTTAACAGGTCTTGGTTTCAGCGATGGTGGTTGCGCTGAATACCTTGTCACCAGCGGAGACAAAGTAGTAAAGTATGATGCTGATAAAATTCCCAGTGATGTTGCTGCTTTGGTTCAACCCTTAGCTGTTTCGTGGCATGCTGTTGGCGTTTCAAAATTCAAGGAGGGGCAGGATGCTTTGATCTTAGGTGGTGGACCAATTGGGCTCACCACCATTTTTGCGTTGAAAGGTCACAAAGCTGGTAAAATCGTGGTCAGTGAACCTGCAGCTGCCAGACGCTTATTGGCTGAGAAATTGAATGTTGAAACGTTTGATCCAACTGGCAAATCCGTCGAGGAATGTATTGAGGCGTTAAGAGCTTTGTCGCCAGATAATAGGGGTTTTCATCATACGTTTGATTGCAGCGGGGTTCCAGCTACGTTTGAAACAAGTATCAAATGTCTTAGAATTAGAGGTACTGCCACCAATGTGGCTGTTTGGGCTCATAAACAAATCCCTTATTCTCCAATGCATACAACAATGCTGGAAAAAATTGTTACTGGATCCATTTGTTTTGTCAAGAAGGATTTTGTTGAAGTTGTGAGAAGTATTGAAGCTGGTGATATTTCGGTTGATGAACTAAGATTGATGATTACTGATAAGGTTCCTTTGGAAGAGGGTATTGAAAAAGGATTCAATGAGTTATTGTATAACAAAGGTGATCATATTAAAATTTTGTTTACTAATAATTAGCTTTTGCAGTTTTAGAAGCTTTAAAAATTTGTAGCTTTTTTAGCTTTTATAGTTCTTGCAGATTTAGTTTAAGTACATTGAGTAGAAATAAGTGTAGGTTCTTTTGTTTTATAAACAAGTAGTGACTCTATACAATCATTTGAAGGATAGCGTATGTAACGTTTCTAAACTGATCACAAGTACTATCAGTTTGATACTTTGTCAAATCCTCGTGAATCCATTTCCTTTCTAAGAAGTCTTTTGGTGATTTGCATTTCCATCACCACGAACAGGTTCACAAGGACATGTTTGACAAAGGGTACTCATGACTTGATAGATGGGAAGTCAAGTCTTGATTCAGTTTTAAAAGTTCTATTAAAGTGTATAGTGGCCCAATAAGTCCTGCATTTGATTTGAAGTCGTGGTGTTAATGTTGAAAACTTCGTTAATAAAGTATAACTGCAAAGAATTTGAATTGAAAATGGGAATACCAATGAAGTAGTGGTTGATGCATGTAGTATGGTGGTCAGTTTTAATTGGAGGTGGTAACATTGTCAGTAAAGTGGTCCAAGAAGTACCAATTTATACCACAAGTCTTGATTCAGTCTCAATACATAGATGCACTAAACTTAGTTTGCGTTGGTGGTTCGGGTATTAACAAAGTGGCGCAAATGCAGTCAATCTAGGTGAATGGTGTACGATATGGGAAAACAAATCTTGCTTCAGTTTCAACAGATAAATTGAGATAGGTAGTAGTCCAGATAAATTTAATTTCAAAAGGTGGTGTAAATTTTAACAGCGTGGTGAATGATCTAATCAATCTGGAAGCAGCATCTTCTGTGGTTATATATTTTTAATGACCTGTCTTGGGAAGTGTTTATGAATAGCCTTCGGATCTTTAACTGTTTTTTCTGAACTCATCGCAGTACTCTTATTGCAAAATGAAAAATCACATCGCGAAAAACCCAAAGCTAATCTCCTCTGGACCTATTCAACAGCACACAAAGCATGGGTAAAAGAAAGGCCAAGACACAGGAGCTTGAGAAGAGAAAGAAAATAAAACAAGCCCAGGACGCCCAACTTTCAACTGGTTTATTCAATGGAGATATCGACGAGGAGACGTATGTCAATGGTCATGATTGGGAGAATGAAGAACAGGACTATGAATTAAGGCCGAGAAAGATGAAAGAGAAACATCTTATTGAAGCATCATTACCAATCAAAAGAGAAGATGGCAGAATAGAGAGAGTCATGAGGGAAGTCGAGGAAAAAGAAGAGGAGGAAGAAGAAGAAGAAGAAGAGCAAGCGAGACAAGAGGAACAACAAAAGCAACAGGAGCAACAGGAGCAAGGGCAACAGGAGGAGGATGAAGACGCACACCTCTCACCAAGAGAAAAATTGATCAAAACAAAGGAAGAGATTGCTGAGCTTGGTTCAAAATTGATCGAAAATCCTGAAGAAAATATTGCCTGTTTAACTCGTTTACGCAAAATGAGTGAATCAAAAAACTTCATGACTTCACAATTGGCAATAATGGCTCTTTTACCCATTTTCAAATCATTGGCGCCATCATACAGGATAAGATCATTGACTGACGCTGAAAAGAGAGAAAAAGTGAGTCGAGATGTGGCAAGATTACGTCAATATGAGCAAACCTTGGTTGTCAACTATAAAGCTTACCTTGATTTACTTTCTACATGCTCGAAAATCTCCTACTCCAACTCAGCTAATAACGACAAAATAACCACCGATCAATTGAAGAGGGGTAATCTAGCGTTGAAAGCTGCCACCGAATTGTGCACATCGTCGTTAAGACATTTCAACTACAGAAAAGAGTTGTTTACAATATTGATCAAAAGACTCAATCGAAAACCAGCATTTGAACAAGACGTTCCAGTGTTTATCAAGTCGGTGCGTGCATTGGAGACATTACTTAAAGATGATGAAGAACATGGAGATATTACAGTGGACATTATAACCATCTTGACGAAAACCATCAGAGACAAGAAATACCGGGTTGATGAGTCTGTCGTCAACATTCTTTTATCAGCTTCGTTATTGGCAGACTATTCCCCCAACGACGATGAAGACAAACCAAAGATAAAAATGAAAAAGAAAGATCGGGTGCATTTATCAAAAAAGGAGAGAAAGAATAGAAAGGAACGTAAAGAGATTGAGGAGGAAATTCGCCAAGCACAGCAAGCAATCACCGTTGAACAACGTGAGAAATATCAAGCCCAAGTGTTGAAAATGATTCTTATGTGCTATTTGGAAATTTTAAAAGCTAGTCAAGATGATGAAACTCAAGAAGGACAAAACGCGTTGCCTTTAATTGGGAGTGCATTGAGAGGATTATGCAAGATTGCCCATTTGATCAATGTCGATTTAGTTGCCGATGTATTTTTGACAGTTAGAGGAATCATGATGGATATAATTGAGGAATTCAACACCAAAATGCTAGGGGATTGCATACATGCTCTTTTGAATACTGGAAACCGAAGACAACAAACAGTACTGGAGCCCACTGAAATACTGCAGTTGTTACAATCAATGAAGTTGCACACTCCAGAAATTGCAACATTGCGGTTGATATACGAATTTATAAGTCGCTATGGTGATAAAAGAGAGGACGAGTCATGGGAAGATGTATTGTTGGATAGTCATTATTGTCCAATGGTGAAAGAGTTGAAGAAACAGAGGTGATTGATAGGGAGGCGCCGACTCTATAGAATAGTCATTACAAGAATCGTAAACTTGCCCTAATTATTTCTTAATGTTCTTCTCTACATAGAATACATTCACGTAAATATTCAACTTTGTTCGTGGTAAGAAAACGAGTTTGATCTTCTAACCTATAATGCATAGAATAAATAATAAGGACGAGGCTGATGAACAGCGTCTTTTCAAAATCAATTGAGAAATATCAATGCTAGGCCCCAAGATAGAGAAAACTATGCCAAGCACAATTTTTCTATACGGGTACTACGCTCTAACCCGGTTTTTGTTCACCTTAGATATTGCAAATTTTGAGGAGAACAAGAGCTGATAAAGGTCTTCACTCATCTACTAAAAATATCGAGGGGTTATTTAAAGCAAAGTATCACAAAATGTAGATAGATTTTAACGGATAAACAGAAAAATATATCAGTGTCGATTCTATACTATAAAATTGACTCAATCAATTCTTCCTTAGCTCCCATCATTGTAGAATCTTGCCTATGTGCCCTTTGCTCCCTCTTAAAGGTCTTACAGCTGCCTTCTAAAATCGGTTTTGTGGTGACTGTTTTACACTGCGAATGATATAAATCACAAGTGATATGCTTTGAATAATTATATACGGTAGTTCAATCAATAAAATAAGGCCCTAGAGTATAGTATCATGTCGGATTTTTATTACCCAATCAGGGGACAGGTAGTCAAACCAGCACACTGCTGTTGGCTGACAGCGATGGTTTGGAATTGGTTTTGAGTGACACAACAGCCACCCCCGTCCCATCAGAAGCATTACTTCATATACATTAAATAAACAAGAGTATTAATACGATCCAAGGGAGAAATATTTTGAATTGTTCAAATGCTTTTGCGTTAGCGTATGATTCCACATCGTTGAGTTCATTTCTCAGTTTATTTTTCAATGTGCATTGTGGTTCATTTAGAGCCATAATCTATGACTATATATTAGCTCTGTTGTGTAATATATTGAATCCATTTTATGTGACAATAGAGTCCGACAATTGAATAGCCAAGTGCAGCAATTTCAGTTGAAGCGGGAAGCCGAAATCGTCATATCGTTTCGCTAGCAGATGTGTTTTGCAGGAAGTTTGCAACCTATAAATTTTCATTAAGTGTACAATGAGTTGCGTTTTTATGGGACTTGAGATGGTTTATGCCTGGGAAGCACTTTTCTTGAAAGCTGAACCGTATTTATTCCTAGAGTAGCATATATCATTATGGAGGTGAAAAAATTAAGGTTTATATGTTTATTTGTATAATTCTAGGTGCTCTTCTTGAACTGCCACTGCAAGACCTCTGATGTAGCGATATTGAACCCAGGCGTATTAAATCTAAATGCCATGCAATAAGTCTAAGGATTTCAATTGAAGGAAAGCTTGAGATTTGAGTCCAAAAATCTTCTAGAACCATAAAAAGCTTTTGGTGGCAAAATGACTACCACGTCAAACTTTCAATGGCAAAAAAAAAGAAATTCAAGATGGGATAGAATATATCAACTCTTTTAAGCCATAATTTATATTCATCGTCTTTCTCCGCGTCTATCTACACCTATACCTCCACGAAAAATGACCGTTCCATTCAAATTGAGCGTTAATAATGATAGTGACAACTTATCACCATATTCCGATAAAGCTAATCTTCCACCAACAGTCCTCTCGCAAATAATCAACGAGGGCGTAGAGTTACCTCATCCATTTGTCTTCAAAATCACCAATGACTCAGATCCGTTTATCTACACATATATTGGAGTAAAAGAGTTTATCGGTGAGCCCGGAGAAATTGATCTACCGAGTCTTGTAACAGCAAAATTGCAAAATCCAACCACCGTCATTCTTGATCTACAAAGAGACATCCCTAAAGCGACTTCATTAAAACTTAAGCCCAGTCTCTTCTACCCCATTTCCAATTGGAAATTTTTTCTCGAGAGTAGATTAACCCACTACACTCTCGTAGAAAAGGGCAACACCATAATAATAGAGGATGGCGGCTTAAAATACGAGTTACAAGTTGAGCAGATAAACGATTCTGATAGCGTCACTGTAGCCTCCATAATTGATACTGATGTCACAGTAGACATGGTGCCTTTGAACGATAATGTAGCCCAACAGCAATTGGAGTTCAATAAAAGCCATTATGACCAATTCGGCAGCATACAAGAGTTGAAGAAGGAAGAAGAGGTGGTCATCCATGAGCTATCATCCTTCATTAATCCTCGATTCGTCCCACGTCTTTATAAGATTGATATTTCTAATTGGAGTGGTGAAAACCTATGGATCGAGTTGGAAACAGATGATCCTACTCATTTAGTAAATGCCGATTGTGTCGTTGGTGAGAGTAAACTATTAACCATTGAAAACTTTGCTTATAGTAGCATGGCTGAGGATGAAAAGGTTTCCAAATTGATTGCTAATGGTTTCCACGCGAAGAAGACAATACACATTGATTTTAAGCGAGATGAATTGATTTTGAACAAGTTGAATCGTTGTAGACAGCTTTCCGATGCAGAAGAAGGTGATGACAGGTATTTGTACTTGATTCCCTTCACTTGGCAAGGAGACGAAACTGTGCTGTTGAGAATTGCAGATAAGCAGGGCGACAGTGATTACAAAATCACCAGCGATTCAAAAAAGTGTCCAAAGTGTTCCAAACTCATCCCAAAGGAAAATTTTCTTCTCCATGAATCACGTTGTCCCCTCAAGCAAAAAGTGGAACCAGTGGATTCTAAGTTGATGCAGTTCAAACACATTCAACTCTACGAAAAACAATATCAATGCTGTTCTCAGGCGTTTGATACATTTTTTGACTTGGTACGTCACAAGGCCGTATGTCCCAACAAAGTCATCGAATGTCGGTTCTGTCACTTGATTGTACCACAAGAACTTGCCACATATCAAGATAATTTTGAGGGATTGACACATCATGAAAACCTTTGTGGTAACAAGACACAAGAATGTATTAAATGTAGTAAGCTTATTCGTAGAAAAGATGCCACAAAGCATATGCAGCTTCATGACTACGAGAAAGCTGAAATCAACCAATCAATTTCATTCAAGAAATGTTCTAATGTCAACTGCGTAAACGAAGCTGGTAGCAACGAATTGAACCTTTGCGAGTTGTGCTTTGGTCCTTTGTATATTGCTCAATTTGATCCAACTAACATTAAGCTACAAAGCAGGATTGAAAGGAAGTACATGTTACAGCTTACAAAAGGATGTGACCAAGTGTGGTGCAACAATGAACACTGTAAAGCTGGTAATCCAAGGTTAAATAACAATTCAATGAAGGACAGTATGATATTAATACAACAGTTATTTGGTTCAATTCATCAACCTCGTTTACCAATTAATGAAAAGAATGGAGTTGCAAAAGAAGGTGAAACAAAATTTTGGTTTTGTGTGAATGAGTCAGTATCAAAAAAGAAACTTTGGTCTGACATATTGAAATCAGAAGGTGGTTATACTGAGGAGATTGTTTTACAGGCATTGAAGTTGAACAATGACGAATCACTGGTACGTCAATGGCTAAAGGATAATGCAATAGCTAGAGGGTAATAGAGCTTGTAGAGTATTATATGATACATTGTTTTACTTAGGTGTAATGCTTTTTCTTTACCGCGCAAAATCATCCAGTCGTATCAAAAACGACACACAAAATTGCCTGTGGCTTTTTGTATAATAATCATCAGATTATCTTGGTCTTTCTAGGGGAGGGAAGAGCTCCTATACAAAGGAATCATATCGTGTGACTCTCAAGGGGTGTATATTCTAAAACGAAGGGTTGTAGTATACACAGAATCAACGTTGTCCTAAGAAAGAGTTTGAAGCGGGCGTCTATCTGTATATGTCTGTCGTATAGAATAAAAGTTTTCGTATATCGGCAATAAACGTACCGTAGAATTGTAACCGAGATGAGAAACAACAACAAAAAAGTAGCCTCATTTCTGGATAAACTCACAGTTGGGTATAGAGCACTTGTGATCCGTTAAGTAATTTTAGATTATATCCTTCTTATACCATTATCCACTGTGGTTATTTATTGCGGTTATTACGTTTTCTCGTCGTTCCTGTTGTTTTGAATTTTCCCTTTTTCTCCGTCGTTTAACTTTTTTTTCTCTTTCTCTTTCCTTCCCTCGCGTGTTTCATCAAATTTTTATTTTAATTCGAGAAACCACATCACAAATCACCTTAGAGGTTCATCTGTGTCAATACGCACACACACATTCTTTCGTTTTCCTGTACACCAGTGATAGAGTCCACTATGGATAGCTTTAATCAAACAGTTGGCTTGGCTGGGTCGAGCCACACCAATCAAGTTTACAACTTTCTAACATCAAATAAGCAAATTAACTACGTTTATCAATTATATTTGTCAGCTTCATGGGTTCAAATCGTCATTGCATCTGTTGTATTAGTCTTATCATATGATCAAATCAAGTATCAGTTAAACAAAGGTTCAATTGCTGGTCCCAAATTGAAAATCTGGCCGATTATTGGTCCATTTTTGGAATCATTGGACCCTAAGTTTGAAGAGTACAAGGCTAAATGGGATAGTGGTGCTTTGAGTTGTGTTTCCATCTTTCACAAGTTTGTTGTTATTGCGTCGACAAGAGACTTGGCTAGAAAGATTTTGTCGTCACCAAAATATGTCAAACCTTGTGTTGTTGATGTTGCAATCAAGATTTTAAGACCAACCAATTGGGTTTTCCTTGATGGTAAGGAACATACTGATTATCGTAGATCATTAAATGGTCTTTTTTCACAAAAGGCATTGGAAGTTTATATTCCAGTTCAAGAGAAATATATGGATATCTATCTTGAAAAATATTTAAACTACAATGGTCCCAGAAAATTCTTTCCCGAATTTAGAGAATTACTTTGTGCTTTATCATTGAGGACATTTTGTGGTGACTACATCACTGAAGATCAAATTTCATTAATTGCTGATAATTATTTTAGAATCACTGCGGCTTTGGAATTGGTTAATTTCCCCATTATTATCCCATACACCAAGACCTGGTACGGTAAAAAGATTGCTGATGATACCATGAAGATTTTTGAAAAATGCGCCTCCATGGCAAAAGAACATATTGGCCACGGTGGTAAACCAACTTGTGTTATGGATGAATGGATTTACTTGATGAAGGAAGCTAAAGATAAACATTTGGATGATCCTGAATCAAAGTTGTTGATTAGAGAGTTTTCCAATAGAGAAATTAGTGAAACTATTTTCACCTTTTTATTTGCCAGTCAAGACGCTTCCAGTTCGTTGGCATGTTGGCTTTTCCAAATTGTTGCTGATAGACCAGATGTTGTTGAAAAGATTAGAGAAGAACAATCGAGAGTAAGAAATGGCGACATTAATGTCAAATTGGATTTGGAATTGATTCAAAAAATGAAGTACACCAACAATACCGTTAGAGAAACACTTAGATACAGACCACCAGTCTTGATGGTGCCATACGTTGTTAAAAAAAACTTTCCAATAACTGATTCTTATACAGCCCCAAAAGGTTCAATGGTCATCCCTACATTATATCCTGCATTACATGATCCTGAAGTTTTCGAAGATGCCGAAAGTTTTATTCCTGAGCGTTGGGAAAACCCTACTGGGGACATGGACAAACGTAACTGGTTACCTTTCGGTGTTGGACCTCATGTTTGTCTTGGTCAAAAGTACGTTTTGATGTTGTTCACTGGTATGCTTGGTAAATTCCTTATGGGAGCTGACTTGGTGCACCACAAGACTGATTTGAGTGAGGAAATTAAAGTGTTTGCTACCATTTTCCCAAAGGATGACTTGATTCTTGAGTTCAGGAGGAGAGAGACTGTTTAAGGAACGGTTGTATGTAATAGACTTTGTAGGTGAACATTTTTTATTTAATTGAATATTTAAGAGAAGATAGCGTAGAGAGGATTTTATTTTTACTACAATGCGAAAAACAAAACGCACACCAACAACTGTGTCTTTATCCAGCCATGTTTGAGCCAAACCTCCCTACAAATGATGCAACCAATATAAACTCCAATGTATCTAATCAATCCAATCAACAGAACACAGAGCTAGAACAACAACTTCCACCAATTCTCTACCCCAAACGCAAGCGCAAACGTCAACTATTCACAAAGGACATTGAAAATCTACTATACGCAATGGGGGACAGGCCGTATTCATTAGACTCAACTGTCTCAGCCCTAGAAGATATACTAGTCGACTTCATCTCACGGTTATCCCACACAATGGTTAATTACGCATCTTCACAAGGTCGTAATAGAATTAAATTGAATGATTTGGCATTTGCGTTACGTAATGATCCGTTAAAGTTGGGTCGAATGTTGTATATATTAGAGCAGAGCCATAAGATTGAAAGAGCTAAAAAGTTGTTTGATGAAGAGCAAGGAGGACCGGATAAGAAAAGGGATATGTTTGGTAAAATCGGCGATGATGATGAAGATGAAGACGATGGGGATAGTGATGGTGAAGGTAGAGAAGGCAACGGTGTTGGTGGAGACGGCAATGGTGGTAATACAACTGGAAAGAAAAAGAAGAAGGTTGAATTGGATGAAAATGGTAAGCCAAAAAAAAGGAAATATAAAAAAAGAAAACTTGAAGATGGTTCTACGAAAGGGACAACCGGATAGAGAAATGTTGAGGGAGGAAAGCAATGTATAAATATTAATAAACGAAAGCTGGTTCTACTACTTGGTCGACCTATTTGTAAAAGCTGACAAAATCTATGCCCAATATACAAACCGTGGAGTGACTCCAAAATAGTATGCAAAAACATACAATGTACTTTGCTATCAAAACTCGATGGTTCCATATTTACCTCCATTATAGCTGTCCCTCACAAACAATCAGTCTTTTTTTTACCTGAGAAGATTTGCAACCCAGTCCAGACTTTTTTGCAATACGTTCTTATAGTACTTTTACGTTTTTATACGTTCTAATACATTATTCTTGTGTGATACAAAACCATCAGGTCAGAAACTTCATCGGCCGTTGAACACTTTCGAGGCAAAGCAACGAGGCTAAAGCATGATTATATCGCCCTGTATTCTCGGTTAGTTCAAAGCGGGTCTTATCTCGGTGTCAATTGGGAATGCACTTCATGGTTTTCCTCTCCAAACAATATAATATCATTGATCGCTTGTAATTGACAATTACGTTCTTCTGCCTAAAGTTAGAAAGGATCTTTCAGTTTTGAATCAGGATCTATTTTTTTTCTTTGTTTTTTCAATTTCTTTTGGTACCGTGTTTTTATCGTTTAATCATAGTAGCGGGACATGAGTTTGATTTTATGTGATTTTCTAAAACACCGTTAATAATAGAGACACTGAGCCACGTTTTATAGCGAACACACAAAATTAAACAAAACTAGCTACTATTCATCGATCTCAACCAAGGCAAATTTTACACAGCACTAAGTTGACTCACTCACAGCTCCTTCAGGCTCCCTTCAGGTTCCCTTCAGTTTCTTACCGGAATCCAATTAGCAGGCAAGGAGGAATACTCCCG
>NC_018301.1:856780-859510 GCF_000315875.1 Candida orthopsilosis Co 90-125
GGGATAACAAGCTCCTACAAAACCTCTCTACTTGGGTTTTCATCAAATCTGCTGCATCAAACTCTGTCGTATTTTGTGTCACGTTTAGTTGGACGTC
Source organism: Candida orthopsilosis Co 90-125 (assembly GCF_000315875.1). NCBI lineage: Eukaryota > Fungi > Ascomycota > Pichiomycetes > Serinales > Debaryomycetaceae > Lodderomyces > Lodderomyces orthopsilosis. The sequence continues at coordinate 856,878 of NC_018301.1, forward strand.
ATTGAATTCGTTCTCGTTAAGATTAGTAGTCGAAACTCCATGCTTTCCTTCAACAGCAATTACACTGGGTGTGAAAAATATAGCCATCGAAATGGTTATGAGGTTGGATAAAGAACGTTTGAAATTTATTTGCTCAGTCCAGTGACACCACGCATAATGTTCGATATCACGAATAATGTTCGATATCACGAATAATATCCTGTAGAATGAACTGAACATTATGGGTTAGTGTTTCTTTCAGTGGGGGTTTGTTTAGGTCCAATAACATGGTCACTTTTCTAGTGATTTGAACAACCTTTGATCTTTCGGCTTCATCTAACAACTCAAACAATTCCTTGTACAGCTTGAGCATTAGTTCCTCTATTTCCTTATCTGTTGCCACAATCCTTACATTCTGGTCGTCTCGAAGCGACTGTTCATACAAATCGGACACAGTCTGTAATGTGTCATTGCTTTTGCTTTTTCCTTTTAGACACTCGGCAAAAGCCTCGATTTGTAGGTCCACACAAAGAGCATCAAATAGTTCAGCTGTAGCTTCTTGTGGATTCTTGACCGGATTAGAACCCAACAGCAGTGACATAGGCTTCAATGGATTCAAAATCACACAAATGACAGTCAAAGTGTTTATACAAGTCAAATTTGTCCCACAACAAACGAAGTCAGAAAAAAAAATAGTTCCCATTTTGTGTTTCTGTCAAATACCATCGACCACAAATGAGTGCCACGCAATTCAAAGCAAGTTTTGGGAACTTTAAAATTCGCGTCTACCACCCAGATAGTGATCACTTGAGTTGTATATCGTGTATAGTTCGGCCCGTGTGTACCACCTTTTGAGGTTCACTTTCACCTCTTTTGCAAAACAATCAGTAACGGTATGCTCGAAGTCTGTCAAAGCTATACGGCTCAAATCGTAAAAGTGGTAGCCAACGACCCCAAATGGGAGATCGGGACTGAGAACTCTAATGTTGTGAGAGAGCAACATACAGTAACAATTTGGAGGTTCGCTCCACCAGTTGATGCTGCTATTGGGAAACTGTGGACACAAATCACACACAGCTCTTGCGTCACACTCAAGACATGTCCGGCTCGATACAACAAGGGATCTTAGTTTGTCATGCTTAAAGAGTTTGAGGTCCTGAAGTGCAGAAGGCGCGTACATTTCGCCTGCAAATCGTAAACATAATTGCACCAATTTTGGAAAGTTTTCTTCCAAGTCACTGCTGGAGAACAAAGTTTTCACATTAATATCCCCCTTTATTGACAATTCACGAAGACAACTGGTGTCGAAAACGTCACACAACGTGTAATTCATGGTCTCAGGTTCGAATTCATAGTGAATTTGCAACACGTGTAGCTTCTTGCTAAAGCGAAAATGCCTATAGTTTCTATTAAAACATACGTGAACTATTAGCTCAGTCAAGTTTTTTGACCGATCAAGACTTTCAAGATCGTCAGGCTTATGCCAGTCACCAACTCTAAACAATATGAGATTATCAGAATAGTCTTGAGATTTTGGAGAAATGTAAACGGTGCTGTGATGGTAAATGTCAAGGTATTGTTTAATGAGACCAATGTAGTCAGGTAGCTCAGATGAAAGATAAAGCGCAACTAGTTCAAAATACTTAATTTTCTTGAAGTGTCTGAAGATACAATCAATGATAGTCATATTGTGACCGTGTAATTCCAAATGATAAATCTCCCGTGTCCTGTCCATTCTTGCCAAATATCTTTCAAGTGTATCAGATGATATAATTGAATATTTCTTGCTCTTGCAATTGTTGAGGTTCTTAGGGATGTGAAAAGTCAGCTTCGGATCATTCTGTTTCATCACGTCATTCAATGGCCATGGCGTATACACATATATGTTTCTGTACAACTTAGGTATTCCAATGTAGCAAAACTTGGAATGTAATGGAGCAAGCGCCAATGTTTGGTGTTGATCAAGTTGATGGAAAGTCTCTTCCAACGCTTCACAAGGTAGGCTTGTAAGGGAAGCCATGGCTTTGAATCAGCAATCAATTTTTCAAAAATAATGTCTCATACTTTGGATCTCATTAGTATTTTGGGGTAAAGTATTCTGTTATAGCTTCCTCATTCTTGAATTGACATTACGGCTGTAATTCTAAAAGTTTTGGATGCAAAATCATTTTCAATCTGTATTCTATGGTAGTCGAAGTCTATAGTTTATTGTGTGCTATAGTGTGGTATGAAATATATATCAAATGCTGTACTTGAAATTGATACAAGAATCTTTGCAATAACAAATTGATTGTTAAGTGCTGAAAATGATTAATCATCAACCAAAGGTATCCATATTTACACACTCGTTACAATGTTTCTGTTTTTTATTTATGCAAGTGCGACATAATGGTTCCTACCAATGCGACATAATTATTCAAACTACCCCGATATAATTAATCAAACAATACAACTATCGAAAAAAGTTTCTTGTATATTGATCCTGATTGGGGAGCCTGATGCTGTTAAACTAAGGTGGCATGCTTGGGGGCTCTAAATACTAACTTGTTACTGTTTCCATTTTTAGTGTTTGAGATTTAGTCATTTCTACTTTCATTTCTCAAAGGTTTTGCAGCCAGAGATATTTCCTCAAGTTGAAGGTGGTCCCCTTCGAA
>NC_018301.1:859936-937312 GCF_000315875.1 Candida orthopsilosis Co 90-125
GAATAAGGAGGCAAAAGTACCAGTTCCATCCAACTCAGTGCTACCAATAACTTGAGTACCGACGTTTATGGATGGTTACGTTGTTAAATATCAAATATTTAATCTCGTTAAGCGCCTTGTTTATTTCGATTTTTTCAAGCACAAGAATGCAAGGATTTTGATCTAATGGTGCAACACATGTGCGACTACGAGGGGGACAACTTAGTTTGCATCGATCCTTTGTTAAATAAGGAGTTTACATTTAGATTTTTGATGGATGTGCGTTCAATGCCTCATAGTGACTCTTTGTATGCCATTGCCATTGAATTCTCAGAGGCCAGTGTATACACCCAAGAGGACATAAAGGCAAACAAAAAGACAAAAGCCCGCCGAAAGAAACCAAGACGATTTTCAGGTGCCATTTAAGGAGACGCGCAGCAGTCTAATTTGCACAACCAAGTTATTGATACAAGCATGGCAGTCTGCGATCAAAACTTATTAATTATTGAGGTAACTGGATCTTTATATGTCTTCTACCAATGCAAATTACGGAGCTCGTTCTTTCTGTTATTGGATAGCAACTTCTCCTTGTCCGCAAAAGATGTTCCAGTGACCAATACTCATAGCTTCTAGCTTTAACACTCTCATTAGATGTATAGCTTTCATAAACCAGAACTCTGAATGCTCTCTGGGGGATTCCTCCTTCTCTTTCTGGTCCAACGATCGGATTTCAACAAGGGACAACGTTACAATACTTTAACTTCCCTAAAGCGAGCACACTTTTCTCAACTGAATACAGATTCGTATTTATAAATCTTTACAAGCTGTACCTTTATCCAATTCAAGTAGTACAATTCTCCGGTAGTGTACCGACCAAAAGGGTTTCAGCAAAATTTAAACTCTTGTGCTCGCTTAGTAAATCATCACAGTAAAGACCAACTTACTCCATCAATAACCCATCGTTGGCAATATCGAAGAAGATAGAGTGTATATACACACAGATCACCAACTTAAAACAGACACACATTATCATCACAAGACTTCTTTAAAATGGTGGATATTGAACATACATGTCGAATCTGTCGTATGGAAGGAACTCCACTGGAGCCTCTATATCACCCTTGTAAATGTCGAGGTTCCATCAAATATATCCATCAGGATTGTTTGATGGAGTGGTTAAAACATTCCAACCAATCTAGTGAAAAATGTGACATTTGCAATACATCATACAAATTCAAAGTCATATATGATCCAAATATGCCTAGGATTATACCCTTCCCCCTTGTTTGGAATAAATTTATTCAGGTTGCATCTAGCACTGTTATCAAAAGCATTAGTATATTTTTGTACGTGCTATGCATCATCATACAAGTACCAATATTTTGGAAATTTTGTGGGCGTGTATATACTTGGGCCATAGATGGAAGATTACCTGTAAATAATCCCAACTTCCTTGACGCATTATACTTTGGGAACTTCAGCATACTGGAATTTACTCAGAGTTCAACATCATCACAACTTGCATTGCTAAAATTGAGAAAATTTCTCAGCCATACGTACTTTAGTGGAGTTAGGTACATTTTAGTTGGAATTATTATTCATATTGCATTGTTTGTTGAACGAGAATGGGTTGTGCGTGACGAAGGATATTTGAAACTATTGCATCGCAAGATCGGCAAAGAACCAAAGACACAGTTGGTTGATATGTTGCAAAATGCATTGGATGTGTTGAGAAGACAAGAGAATCAAAATGAAAGGGAGGATGTGGTGCAAGAGGCAAACTTGAATCGTGCCATTGACAGTTTACAAAACCGTGGCGAACAAATGAATGCACGATATGAAGAGGAGTTGAGAAGAGCTGTCAATAGAGGTGAGATTTTTAATGGAGATCTACAGCAAAATGGCGACGACCATAGACATGAACGTCATGATGATGTGGAGGTCATTCATGAAGACGACGATAACATAGTTTTCGATGATGCAATCAACCAAAATGAACCACCGCAAGATGCACATAGGGTTCTCGTGAATGATGAGCCCGACTCTGACGATGAAGCTGAAGTGCATCAAGCGTTGGAAGAGGATTTCGAACAAATGGCACAAGAAGAAGGAAACAACAATGGCGGTGGTGCTATTGGAGAAATTATGGAAGTATTCGGTATCATTTTGAATATAAAGACGCCACTTTTCCTCATGGTTGTCTGTGATTCTATCATCACTGCATATTTGTTTTTGATTTATGTGGTGCCTTACATCTTGGGTGATTTGTTTGTATTTGTTTCTGGTTCCGCTTTCAAGTATATTGTCGCAGGTGTTCCTGAGCCCAATTGGAACATCAACATCAAAACAGGTTATGAATTTGTTGATTTTTCAATACTCACTATTCAAGACTACATCGTGGAGCCTTGCGTAAACACTTTCAAGGACTTGGTTTATCCTAATAGTGCACAGTACAGTTTAGTTGATCGAGTTTTGGTTCTTAGTTTCGGCTATGCAATCATTGGTATCACGATACATAATATTATGAAAAGCTTAACTTCAGGACGTAAGCCAATTGTTGGGTCATCAAGGCGGGTCTATAAGGTGTTATTTGAATTGAGTTCCACAGCTAAAGTGTTTGTCATTTTTGCCATTGAGATCTTTTTCTTCCCAGTTTACTGCGGTTGGCTATTAGATTTTTGTGCTGCTCCTTTATTTCTTGAAAAGTTTACTCAAGCGACCAAATCAGGTACAACATTTATCCTATTCCTTACGTCGATCGACAGCTGGACTCAAGTGCCCTATATTCGTACCCTGCTTTATTGGGCTTCCGGTACTTTGTACATGTTGTTTTTTGCCTTGTTTGTGGGAATGGTGAGAAATACAATTTTACGTCCTGGTGTGTTGTACTTCATCCGCAGTCCTGATGACCCAAATGCTAGATTGATCCATGATGCTTTGGTTAAGCCATTGGGGTTGCAATTATCGAGAATTTATCTTAGTGCAAAGGTTTACACTGGTTTCATTTTGTTTGGAATTGGTGGTGTTACTTGGGGATTGAGATATATGGTTGCTCCAAGTCATGGAAAGTACAATGTAATGTTACCTATGGAATTCCTGCTCACCCCTAGTGGCTTGATTTTTATGGTTCCATTAGGGTTGAGCTCGGCATTCATTAGACAGATGTTACCGTTGATTACAAAATATGTGAGAATGTACTGGTCGAGAGCGTTTGAAATCAGTGTGCACAAATTGAGATTATCTCATTTCATCTTGGGTAGACCAGTTCTGTACGAACGTGGACATACTATTTATCGTAATTGGAAAGAGCAAATTTTGGCCACTGCTAAACCAGATTATACCAACCCGGTGACTTATAGACAAGCACAAGAGATTTTTTCAACAAATCAAGAAATCAATGCATGCTTTGTTCCTGATGGGTATTATGTACGTGCTCCTGATAATGATACTGTTTCGCGGAAATTTATTAAAAAATTGTTTGTACCCGTGACTAAAGATGACAAGTTGCTAAGGGATATCAATGAGAATGATTTGAAGCAGTCGGGTTATGAAACACCATCGAGTGAAGAGGAAGAATTAAATACTGATGATGCATATTGTGTTGTTTATCGTCCACCGAATTTCAAATTGCGTTGTTTTGCCTTAATTTTGATGCTTTGGGTATTCGCCGTAATCCTTATCTTGTCCGTGGTGCTAATCGCATTGGTGATGGGACGACCACTAGCTGTTGCTCAACTGGGTATATTTGACAATACCTTGCCTTTGTTTTCACCGGGGGAAATTAATTGGAAGTTGGCTGATCTGGTTAGCCTAATTTACGGATTGTTATTGGAATTCAACATTCTTAAATTAGTTGACAAGTATGTTGAACAGAAAAATCAACAAGGTGGTGGTAATGAAGTTGATGCAGAGGAGAGACCAAGAGCAAGAATATTTGAGAATTTGTTTGGCTTTGTTGCCGGTAATGCCAATCAACAAAATCGAGTTGCTATAGTTAAAGTTTTCGCTTTGTCTTTGATAGTTACCCTTTGGTTTTATTGGATTGCTTCTGTTCACATCTTGTGTATTGATTTCCCATTACAAGTGTGGTTCAAAACATCAATCACCAAGATGGAGCCTATGCCCACCTTTGTTCATTTTGTTGCCTCTTGGTGGACTTTATTGCCAGCAATAATGTACTTGGTCAAAACGCAAGCTAGAGACTTGGATTTTCAACAAAGTATAAAATCAATGGGATTTGGTTACCTATTGTTGAATTATGCATTGATTTACATTCCAGGATTGAGTTATACTGCATGGAAGATTAGTAATAAAAAGACGGTGACTTTACGAGATGTTGACATTCCCGGGCCGGGATATTTCCCTGTTGCGTGGACAAGTTCATTTGTCTTGTTTGCATTGTATCGATCATTGAATAATGTCATCAAATTTTATGATTATATTGGTCAGCAAATCAAAGCGGAGAAATACGTCAAAGGAAGAGCAATTGTTAATGATGATGAGGATGTAAATGAAGGAGAAAGATTATAGAGTAGCAATGTGCACAGGAGTTTTGTTGTAATGTATAGGTTAATGTGTATTTTAAGAATTTTGAGATTTACTAGATTGCTTGTTGGGTTTCTTGTTCTTCTACTATTGGTTGTACTGGAGGATCAATCAATTCTTCTTCAACAATCTTTTGATTGATATCATCAACTTGATCGTATTGGGGGATATCATCGAGCACTGGTTTTTCAATTTTTTCAACAATTGGCTCATTAGCAATCTCTTCAACTTGCTCTTCAATTATGTCATCATTAGAAGGGGCTTGCTCAACTTTGGAATCATCCTCAGCAACTGGAGCTGGTGCAACAGGGGCATCTTCTTTACTATTCGATTTGGTATCAATGTTAACACCCGGTGGTGCCAATTGTTCATGTTCCTTAACTGGTGCTTCTTGTGCATCAACTGGTGGTTTTTCAATATGTTTCTCCTCCTTGGCAATATTAGGAACTGCTTTTGGAGTTTGTTTAGCTTCGTCGGGTAAATGTCCCTTGGCTGGTTCAAGTGGATCCGCACTCTCCTGAGAAAAATCATATTGAGCAATGCTTTTATGGAAATTATTACAATCATAATCCCATGAACTAAAAGGTTTAGATACTTCGCATGCGTTCTTGGTCCATGGAGTAGCATATATCAATGATGAATAATTGAGGTAAAACACGGTGCTAAAAACAACAAACAATGCAACTAAAACCATGGCGATTTGACGCAAGATTCTCGATGATGAAGTGAAATAATTGGTGAAAATTTCCAAGAAATGTCCTAACGACAAGATGGCAAAGTACAACGCTGGTAAATAATGATGTAAAAATAATTGTCTACCCATGATGAAGAATGGGAAATAATGCAATGCCCAACCTAAGACATAACTAAATGTTTGAACATTGAAATTAAACACTTCTTTATTAGTAGCCATCGGTTTACCCAAATGATATTTAAAGACAGTAATGACTGCATAAATGATAAATGTGAAGATTACGGTAGTTGCAGCCCACCAAGTAACGGCATTACCCAAAAGATAAACTTGTTTATGTTCTCTTGTCCAATAGTTGATACCTCTCAACAAGAATGGCCATTCTGATGGATCACTTTGCCAATGATGATGATCAGTTAATCCCGAGTTGATCTTCCACATTCTTTGATGCAGTTCAACAATTTTTTCCCAAAGGGATAATTTAGGATAGTTTATAATAGTTTGACGATCTTGAGGTAAGTACTTGTTCTCATTCTGTTCAATATACCAATGAGTCAATGCACGTTTACCTTGAGATGCAGTTGTAACTTCTTGTTGACCGAATCCCCATTCAGGCAACTTCACTTCACTTGAAAACAAGTAATTACCCGTCATGGCATGACGTAAACGGAAAACGGTTTTCAAGGCTTTAACAAATGCCTTAGCATCATCGTCTTTAGTTCTATATTGAACAATTTCAACCACCCAATCATCATTGGCATCTCCATTGAACCCATCGAATCCGTAAGCTGAACACTCCTTTTGCCAATCACGTTCACTAACTGGAGGTTTTTCATCGTGCGAATGTAATCTTCTACCAGTATTGACATGTTTCAATCTAATTTTCATTCCATTAATTAAAGGGATAAATGTGTCATTGTAGATTGTGCCATTATACGGTTCAATTAACCATCTGTTGTTCGAATCCAAGTGCGGGTACAAGGTAATTTGTTGTTGTTTGGAACCTGTTGGGTAAAATTGCTGGTGAGAGTGTAAATATCCACCTTGAGTGTCAAGATGACGTAACGTGACAACTGAACCTAATCCAACTTCAGCAGTAATATCAGTGGGGATTTTGTTTCCTTTCAAGCCAGCTCTGAAAGCACTACTCATAAATGGACTTCCATCACCTTCATTCGGTAACATATGGAAATGAACCGCAAAGAAGGCGAGGTATAATACCAAGGGGACTCCCAATAAGGTGAAGCCTCTAAGAAAGAAATGAGCCAAAATTTGCTTTTTGGAAACAGTCAAATCACCGATAAGGAACCATAATTGATAAATACAAAGGAATCCAACCCAAGCAACAGTAAACAAGCCAACCCATTTGGAACTCAACGCTAATCCCAAAGCAACACTAGTGGCAAACAAACTTCTATACCAACCAAAAGTAAATGGAATTTGAATTTCAAATTTCTTCCAAGAATATATAGCAGCAGCTATGAAAAACACCAAGGGAGAATCCAACAAAATATACCTTGATATAGTAACATTTGAATTCTCAATCAACAAGAGTAAGCCAGTAGCAAATGAAATCACTGGGCGTACACCTGATTGTCTTAATGTCAAATAGCACAATACAACAGTAGCAACTCCCAATAAAGCTGGGAATTGTCTCATAAATATATATGGAACAGTTTCAGGAAACTTATCACCAATTTTTTTAAACTCGAAATCTCCATTAAACCCGCCAATGGATCCAACAGCAGCAAATAACATTTTAGCCAAAGGTGGATGAACATCCATGAAGAAATTACCCAAGATGTATTTTCTAGCAAACCCACCGAAATGAACTTCATCAAATACCACGGAATCGGGATATGATAATCCACGTAATCTGACAACTAATCCAATAAGGACCAAAGCGATCAAGAAGAAATATTCTTGTTTGACAAATTGTCGTTTTCTCAACACGATTGGTGATGGATTAGTGATTAAATATTCACGGAATTGACCTTTGCCAAATACAGGGTCGACTAATGGATCAACGTTCCATATAGTGTCACCTTCTTGTTTCTGCTTGGAAGCTGCTGCTGCAGCTTTCAATTTGGCTGAAGATATGTTGTTTGGTTTAGCCATCGTTTGAAAAGTGGAGAGGTCTGTTTAGCTAGGTAAAGTTGTTTGAGTAGACCTGTATGTAGTAGTAGTAAATGAATTGATTGTGGTCGATGTGAACTATTCAATGGTGTTTGTCTTTCAATAAAGGAGTTTTGTATGTTATATCCTCCTGAAAAATTTATTGACAACACATCAAACAAAACAAAAATGAAAGAGGAAACAACGCAATACATTCATAATAAAAAGGAAGAGATACAGGCAAAAAGTGTGTCTTTTGTAAAGTAAGAAGTAACTTCGGTATTGAAAAGACATCCATGTAGTTCATCTTACAGCTCAATGTTACTATATACACTATGTCATTGGAAGTTAATTGTCATTGTTATAGATCTTTCCTTGTTGAATGAGATCTCCCTCTCTACCTATCCGTACAAGGACGCGACAGAAAAAAAAAGTGCGACGCGCACTTAACGGAAATTACAGAGTGTCGCATTTACGTATGTTGAAACAATACAAAGTGTATTTGCCCAATAAGAATCAACTATTGGATTCACTACACAGTACTGGTATTTGTAATAGCTGTTAGTGAAAACATTGTATGGGTGAAATCTGCCGGTAACTTTTTACTAGGAATATACTGTATGAAAAGACTAAACCTTTTTTAACAGTGTAGATCATTAAAACAAATTTATCTCCGAATGAATGAACAAATCAATATACCAATTTATCAGACTTCGATGTAGACAGCCATATTCATAACAGAGCTATGTAAAAAAAAGGTGTTGAATACCTCCCTGTGCTTATTTCCCACTAAGACATTTTACTTTGGTATGAACACCTTATCTGGTTTATATCCCTTCACAGTCAAGGGTTGCAAAAAAAAATGGGTCATCTGTTGCAAATCCCGAAATCGAACTCTTTAGGTTGAAAGATGAAGTTCAGAATTTCTATAAAGTTGTTGCTCCTAATCTTGTTAAAGATGTACCATCCGAAAGCTAATTCCTCGCTTTTTGCAGTATTCGGGGTTGTACAACACTCATACCATTTAGCATTGTTGTTTCCCCCACAATCATTTGAGTTTTACTTTATGAAGGTATTACAACCTCCTTCTCAACCATAATGTCGTTGGCTCATTAACCCAAAAGGGAATACCTACAAAATTAGAGAGAGACCCTACTTTAAGGTTTTGCATTTGAACTAAAATAATATGCATAGTTGGGATGTAACAATGGCACCACTTTTCAACTTAGACCAGATTTTAGTACTAACCAGCGCATGCGCAACGTTTATACTGCAAGATAAATTGAATACACATTGCAACATCATGTTATTTGGGTTTAGCAGTTTCCGGTTATGGGCAATGTCCATTAGAAAACCTTTTTTTGATTGCCTCGTTGCCACGAAATGGGCCATCGAGCCTACACACTGGTACCCAGATGGTGCACAATATCAATACTTCATTAAATAAGGCTTACACCATCAAAATCTTTCACTTTAAAAAATAAAAGTTAATCCATTCGCTTCCAAGAATGAAAAAAGACAGACAGATTTATTTGATGGACAATTTTAATGTATTTTTACCCTGAATTCCACTATAGTAAAGACCCTTTTTTTTCTTCCACATTTATGATTACTTTACCTTCAATTAATAGTTGCCTGATTTTATTGAAAGTTCATCCTCATTGTTCAGATAGGACAGATGAAACCCTGTCATTTCTTCAACATTGTACGCTTGAATTGTCGAAACGAAGAATGATCACGAAGTCTGTAAGACTTTACATTAACCTTTTTCATAACTATTCATCAAGATGCATCTCCTCTGTGTTAAGAAAAACTTGTACGATAATCTAAAATTTGAAAATGCGTAACAAATTAAACGCCCAACACAGACGCCTGAAAATAACAAGGTATTGATGAGAAGAAAAGGGTAGTTTGGGTTCATGAACCCCACTACTTACCTGTTTATGACGCATGTTACTTTGGAAGCAGATTTGTTGGCTGATTTTTTCACTTTGTCTTTTTCCCTACATTGGTAAATGGTACTGTTTCGCAAGTTGTTTGTGTCACAATTTCAAAAGACCCTTCCTTCGTACACATTTTTTACTTCTACACGCCTCTCTCTCTAATATGATTTTGTTACTCAAATGGGTTATCACATTTCTTTTCTAGTACTCGTTCAACCGAAGTTTAAAATTTGAGATTTGCATAAAGACTAACAAGTTGAGGTTACATGAGACTAAACTTCATCAATAAGCTTCTTAGTTGGTCAAATATATATTGTCATTTTTTCTCCACTAGCTCCATCTTTCTATTTGCATACGTTCACCCTTCTTTACGTTTAATCGTGTATTGGTAATCTATTGTTGTTTGGTGTTGTTTCCATTGTTTTTGGCGTGTTATTACGTTACTATTATCAACAACTGTTAAGAAATTTTAGACGAAAGGTAAAGGAAGCGGGAAAAAAAATTAATTAAAATAAAATAAAATTTCCTTTTCCACATTCTCACAAGATTTAAACTCAAAACAAATATCCCATAATATCTTTTCACAATTAGCAAATCACCTGTCTGTACTCACAAACCCAGCTATTAACATGGATACTGGTGATACTGTTGATGCTTCAAAGATTGCCAATAAACTATTTGCAGAGGAAATATCTTCTGCCAAACCAGCAGAGATTACTCAATTTTTAGCTGGTGATGATCCTGAATCAACTGAAATTAGAACTATTTATTTCAACAACTTCAAATGGCCGGCTAACCTACTTAGCTCTATGCGTTTACTATGCTCCAAGCTATACCTCAAAGCTGAGTCACAAGAGTTGGATCGTATTTTATCATCATTTGCTCAATCGTATTTAAATCAACATCCTCAAAATGTATTTTGTACGCAAAATTTTGAACAAATTTATGTCATCGTGTACTCATTAATCTTGTTGAATACTGCTTTACACAATCTGGAATTGAATAGAAAGTCACGTATTCGTCAATCTGATTTCATTAGAAATACATTGTCTACCTTTTTACTGCAAGATGCAAAATTACTGAAAAGTTTATCAACGAAACAAAAACTATCCATTGAAGTTACATTGTCTGATTATTATGACGATTTGGTGAAGAATGAATTGATTTTGAAAACCGAAGCTTCGACCCCATCAAATCGTCTTTCTCGGGCTAGTAAAGATGAAGATAATTCTACAAATATCACCACAACTACGTTGACAGCTGATACCAATGGAGATATGGACCACAATTTAACCAGAAAGAGTTCAAATTCATCCATTTGGTCTACTGATACCAACCAACAACAACACCATCACCAACAACGATTCTCCACGGGGTTGAAAAGAATTACAACAGCAACGTCAACTGTCACTGCACAAACAGCACAGACGGCATCTACATCTGCACCAGCTAGAGTTGGACTTGCTAGAGCTTTAGCAGGGCTGGTGGTACTTCATGAGCAGTCAATGTACAAACATGCCAATCACTCCTTAATGTCACAAAGATCATCACCAGCTTTACGTCATAGAGCTTCTTTCGATCAAGGTAATAAGAGAACATCAGTAATTTCAAGAAAGGTTGATGACACAATGTCAGTATTGTCATTGGATATAGCTGGCCCCAATTGGGAAGAAGACCAAAAAGACATGGAACAATTTGATGTCGAAGATTATCAAGATGAATATGACTTGGAATTGGAGTTGAATGGTAGCCCATATCTTAAAGAAGGTTTGCTAAAGTTGAAAATTCTTAACAATGATTCCATTGATGATGGCTCCATCACTCACCAACCTCAAGGAAATCGTTTTTTCTCATTTTTCCAACAATCAAAAAACATCAATGCATTGAGTAAATTTATTGATCATTTCGTTGTTGTGTCAAAAGGAGAGTTATCTCTCTACTCATTTGACCCAAAGGTTATCAAGAAACACAAACGTGAAACTGATGCCGAAGACGACATCGGTGATGGAAATTGGCTACGTAATGCAGTAAAACTAGGTACTTACAATTTATGTTCCACATTCGCCTGCTTAGATAAACTGCAAGCCGGTAAAGTATACTGGACATTAACTTTCCCCAAGATTACCAAAAAACCTGCCAAGAAATTCATCTTTGAGGCTGGAACCAAAGAAATTGCCTTGGAATTTGTCAATACTTGTAATTTTTGGGCGGCTAAAATATCAGCTATCCCAACATTGGAAGAAAGTGTATCTTCCGAAGAATATGGATGGGTGAACTTGAACCATTTGATAAAGACGAGGAAGTCGTTTAAGAAGTTAAAGAATATTCAGAAATGGGAGCCTGTATTACAAGGAGTCTACATATCGAATCTCTCGGTTAACGAAGAAGCTAACCACTGGGGCATGATGAATCAATTTGTGAAAACGTCAAGTTACTACAATCATTTAAAGAAACTGTATCGAGATTTCACCCATTTGAAACAAAAATTTATTGAAAATTTCCCTAAATCACAATACAATGGATCCAACTACACCCGTGTCATAACCAACTTTGATTCCAAAATTGAGCACTACAAACACCAACTTATGGTGTATCGAAGTTATATAATCATTTTGGGTTTCGCATTACAATTGCGATTTGATTTACATGAAGAGAAGAAATCACAAGCTAGAGATAAACTAGATACAAGTTTAGAAGATGACTCATCTCATCATAGTTTGATTGATGATGAACAGGAAGATGATGAATTGACGAAATTGGTGAAAAGCGAGATAAAGAAGTTGTTTTTCAATATGAAGGATATCGGCAATATCATCCCTACTTTTAAATCATCAAAATCAATCAAAAACATTGCCAAATTACAAGAACAACATCAATTAGAGCAGAATAAATTGGTCAAGTCTCCAAAGACTTTCACATTATCTAATTTGAAGGATAACGAATCGCCTATTGCTCAATTAATTGCTACTTCGAATCAAAGTTCGAGTCCACCGAGAAAGGAGTCTGTGATGGAGACGACAATTACGGAGGAAGATGAAGAAGAGGACGAGGAAGAGAAGAAAGCGGTGGATCAAGTGGACGATAATGAAGTGACTGAGCCGAAGCAAGGAAAGCCGACTGCGAGTAGTGACGTACCTACAAAGGACAGAGTTGTCAACGAGGAAAAGGTAGTAAATGAAGGAAACGTAGATGATGACGAAGAAGATACTGCTAATGAAATCAAGGGTCAATTAAGTAGAAGAGACTCTGAAAATACTAAAGTTGAGCAAGAAAGTAATGTTTCCGGTGATGAACAATGTGGTGATGCTACTGGTGGCTCACCTGTTGGAAGTATAAAAAAGCCAAATTTGGAAGTCGTAACTAACGAGGTATCGGCTTTGGTTATATAAGTGTTATAGATTGTCTTTTTTAATGTATCAATTTGTTAATGAAATGAGTAAAGTGGAGGTGTCAATCTCTCATAAATGCAGTTGGTAGCGAAACTTAGTCGGTTTTACTTTTTTTTATTTTTTTGTCGCCTATCGAAATTGCCACCAACTATATTCAAACTTTATCTCCCAACACAACACAACTACGTTCCCATGTCAGATCCATTTTCGATAAACGGTGGTGCAGCCGTTGCAATGATAGGTAAAGATTGTGTTGCTATAGCTAGTGATTTACGTTTAGGCTCACAATCGCTAGGAGTATCCAACAATTTTGAAAAAGTATTTGAATTTGGTGACAAGACATACATGGCATTGACAGGTCTCGCTACTGATGTAATAACATTGCGCGAGCTATTCAAATTCAAAACCAACTTGTACAAATTACGTGAAGAACGATCAATTGAACCATCAACATTGGCAAATCTCGTGTCATCATCATTATACGAACGTAGATTTGGGCCTTGGTTTGTCGGGCCTATAGTTGCTGGATTAAGCTCCAAGGACAACAAGCCATTCATTTGTGGATTTGATTCCATTGGATGTATCGATTACAGTCATGACTTTATTGTCAGTGGGACGGCAACTGACCAATTGTATGGAATGTGTGAGGGGTTATATGAACCTAATTTGGAGCCGGAGGATTTGTTTGAAACTATAAGTCAAGCTTTGTTAAATGCTGTGGATAGAGATGCGTTGAGTGGCTGGGGTGCTGTTGTTTACATTATTACGAAGGACAAAGTGGTTAAACGTGTTTTGAAAACTCGTCAAGATTAGAAACGGGGGAGTTAGGGGACCTACATGAAAGAGTTACGATGGTCATGCTCTATTAGAGCATGTAGAGTTAAACTGGGTGGTTAGGGTATACTTACAGTGTTTATTTTTGTCGCTTTTTAAAATATTTCCTTTTACCCAACAATAAATATATACACGAAACTATAAACACTTTCTCTTCTGTGAATTTGTATCACAGCTGGGCTTGACCTCGGTGACAACCTCTTAGCTCTTGTTCTACTTCTTTTGCATCTCCAACTCAATAACTTTTCTCAAGTACCCATTCTTACCATACTCCTCTTCCTCTCTTTGTTTCTGCTTCAACTTCATCTGTGCTTGTTTTTCTCTACTTTGTCTAATACGTTCTTTAGCATCATTAATTCTAGTGTAGTGCAAACATTGACTCAATTGTTCCTTTTCGAAATTACATAACCCAAGACACTGTTTGAGGAATTCTTGTCGATGGCATTCTTCTAATGCGTCCATAAGTTTTTCGCAAGTGTCAAATCTGTTCTTATCTAGTTGTGGGTGCATGGTGGGGAAAGTTCAGTTGTGGTGGAGTTTATTGGCTTCTTGTGATTTGAAATCTGATGATGATATTTTTTTTCCGTTCAATTGGGTGTTGCGGATTTTTGATTTTATGGTGTAATTCAAGGAGTACCAATGTTTGTAATCCTCTTGGGTATAGTTACATAGAGTTGTAGAAAAATTATGACCACTTCAGTGATAGTAGATCAAGTTGCCAGCTTGTGTTTTTTGAAGCTGTTCAATGTGAGTATCATCATACATTTCTATTCACATATGAGAAATACGGAGAATTGTATTTCACAAAGTGCGGTTTAAAAACCTCTTCGCATTTTTGATTTTTGGAGAATCCGAACCTTGCCTAGGAGCTATGATCAAAACTCAATAATTCAGTATATCTGTAGATGTCAGTGGCTTCTGAGAATGTATTGGGGTAACATTTGTTAGAGTTATACTATATGAATTTCCCTCGGTTCGTGCTTATACTTCTTAATTCAAAAACAATTAGTATACAAGATTTGTAAATGTAGACACAGTCATATCAAAAGGATTAGGACGGTACGATTGTAAGAGAGTGGGGATACTATCTAAGTGCGCTAGAAAGTCATTTGAGTTATATTGGGAGCAATAAAGACGGCCGGAAACTAGAGCTATAGCCATACTGGGCTTCCGAGCCCTAACTTTTCCTTAAAAATTAAACATATTCCTCTCTTAACAATTATATCTTTTATATACCCATCCTCTTTATTACATATTCCTGAGCCAACACGCCAACACCTAAATTCAATCCTTGTCGAATCCAATCTTTAACCCATTCCTTAGGATCAACATTGTCCAAGTCTAATTCAACGTCTCCAGCATCATTCAATTTCAATTGTTCACCATCAAGCCATTGAGCCCAACGTAATGGGAATGGTTGAGTACGAGTAGTGATTGTGATGTTGTTTGTGATGTCCTTAAGAATTAATGTAAAAGAAAACGATGTGGCATTGTGTGAATCGATTATCGATGTTGATAATGGGGAGTCAATTGAATCTACCTCTTGTGGTTTGGAATCGAGTTTGGTAGTGATTGGTTGAATTGTGATAAAAATGTTGGATTTCACAATCTCGTTAACTTCATCTTCTTCCTGTTTTACCTCCTTTTCATCTTTCTTCTCCTCCTCCCGTTCCTTCTTTTCCTTTGCGATTTCAGCTTTCTTATACTCCTTTATAGCATTTTCCAAATTAGCATTAGCCAATTTCTCGCCATCAATCAATTTCCCGTAGAATAAATTCAATTTAACTTCGTCACCACCCTTTTCATCGTGATGATTGAATTCGTGTACATTAACATTGATATCACCCTCAACTTGATTCATAGCCAAATTGAAATTGTTGAGCACCAATTTATGCAAGTAGGTGAAATTATATAAATCAGACACTATCAAGATATTGAGAACTTCATCGGCATCTTCAATCAAACCCTGTTTAATTTGTTGTGAAATATTAATGAACAAATTGTTTAATCGAGATCCAATTTGCTCTGTATCCAAGTGTTTTGATCGTTCGTTTAATTGATTTGTTGTTGATGAAGCTAATTGATAAGTTTGTTCACTCAATTTTTCAGCGTTTGAAGTGATTGTACCCCATAAATTGGACACTTTTTGATTACCTTCCAGACTCCACCAGGAAGATAATGATGCAATGGGGTTCACTTCGAGAATGTCCTGGGGTTGAGTTGTTGGTTCCTTTTGTTCCTTTTGATGCTGGGCATGATCATCAGTTGTATCTGATGAAGAGGTTCCTGTAGTTGGATCATTGGTTTCCTCTCCTTCTTCATCATTAGAACTAACAATGTTTTCCACTTTCTTTTTTGGTTCTAATTTCTTCTTAGGTTTCTTTTGCTCATGTTGAGCTATTTCATCAAGGAAATCAAATACTTCTTTATCATCAGTTGGTTTAGAATCGGATTTGGCGTCCTGTTGTGGTGTGGTTTCAGGTAATGAGTTTATCAAATCAAAAACATCATCTGTTTCTGACATTGTGAGCTGCTAGCTTGTGTACTATTGATTGGCTGGCTTTATGAATTTTTTGGTTTCAACTTTTTGGAAGGAGAGAGGGTGTGTCGTGAGAGCTCAATGTCGCGAAATGGAATTTGACACTATGTTCATTTGCAACTTGCTGAGTTTGAAAGAGGTAAAGCGATTGCATTGAATACAACTATATAGTATGAAAATGAAAGAGCCAAGTCATACATCTTTGTTGAAAAGATGGTTATTTGTTCGATTTGTGATTCAATTTTACATTAATCAAATTATCATCATCCTTTTCCAACTTGGGAACAGTAATAACAATCTCTCCAGTTTTAGCATCATGATCAGCATTGATGTCATTATAATTGACCGGTTTATCAAACACATATTTATTGGTGAAAACACTAACAAATTTAGATTGACTGTGTTTACCTTGTTCATTCAATTTTTGATTAATCGAAACCAATAATGCATTATCAGGTTTGCAAAAATCAATCTTGACATCTTTGTTTTTGATATTTGGGTCAGTTATGGTGAATTGGTACAGTTGAGGTGTTTGTTTGGTCTTAAAGTAATTGGTGATTGATGAGTCACTTAACCAATCATGTTCGAAAAAGTCTTGGGGAAAAGTTGGAAGAGCTTTGGGGAATGTCAAGTAACCTCTGCATGCGATGACAGGAGCAATCGTTTTGGGAATTTCTTTGTTGATTTTGGTTCTGAGTACCTGTCTTAACATTTTATTTGATGGCCAAGAGTGAAAGAGGATATTGAATTGAGGTTGAAGTAGTCATTCTTTTTATATTGCACCTTCGGAACGTGTGGATCATGAATGAACGATATAGAATTTTGTAGAAAAATGGGTGCAAAAAGTAATAAGAAACAAATACTATGGCATAGAATCGATGAGAACAAAACAACAACCATTGAAAATCAGTGAACATGCGCACATCCTCCAAACTCTTTTACTTAATACGATTGTAAACCTAGAATATTATTTTGTTGATCTTTGAAGGGGAGCTCTATAAAGTATGTAAAGAATGATAAAACTCACACTCGGACTTGGCCGCTGCTTGTGTCTGTACAATAATTGAAGAAATCAAGTAATGAGAGTCAAATTCAAGGATCAAGTACAGTCTGACTCTTTATATGTTGAAATCATAATAATTAGATCCTGGGTGATAAGAAGAAATGACTCCGCTAATTCAATACGTTTCCACTAGAACAGTTGTTCTCCACAAATATAACAAGACTAGGAGGCAAGATGTATGGGGATTTACTGCTGGCTCTTTGAAACTGCACCACACCACACGTACCCTTCCATTCTCCTTGATTGATGTGGAAATTATTCCTTATATTTTGTTGGTATTAACGCAAAGCAACACAAAATGAAAAATAGTTTTTCCGTAAGACTCAACAAAAGACAAAGACGAAAAGAATAGAAAACAGAAAAAAAGGAGAAGAAGGAAGCAACGGAGTAAAAAAACAACACAATGAACGACAAGAGTCACAGCCATGATCACATTAGAAGACTTCAAATTGAAAAGTTTCCTTTGAAAATGATACTCCGACCTTCTTCGGCATTAACCGAATAGATCCAGCACCTCTTAGATCCTTTAAGACAGATGTGAGGGGGGGAACAAATGGTATGGGCGGAGTCAGAAAAGAACTATCTTTGCTGTATACCGTGTCAAAACCTGTGAGCGAGTAAGAGTTTTTTGTGTTACAATTGATTTCCCCTCCCTTATCTCATCTCTCGCACAGTAATAGTTCTCGCTTTTCAGAAAATTGGGTCCCACGTTGTCACTCTTCAAAAAAAAAGGGATATTGCCAATCGGTAGAGCAAATAAATCCAATTGTGGCTGTTGAAGGATGGAAAAGGGGCTGTTGTTTAGGGACTTTATATTGTTCAAAAAGTAGGCTATACGCAAATTTTTAATAAATTTGCGATTCTATTTTCTAATTAGGAGATAAAGGAGGGGATTTTTAGATAAAAGCCACATGGGCTATAACAAGTGTTTGAGATTTGTGTTTAGTTTGTTAGTGTTTTGCTATTATTACTACATTTAGTGTTATCTTTAGATTCAGCGTCTAATTTTAATTTTTTCTATTTTTTTTGCCATCAAACAAAGGGAGGGGAAAATATTTTAAAAAAAGTCCGTTAATGTTATGGATTAATTGAAATACATGTTGATCTTATCTCTTCTATACAATGTAAAATATATAAAAAGGAAGTTGCATTTTCAAATTCGGAGTTCTTTTATCACTTTCTCTTCTTTTTGTCTTTCCATTTTTGCTATCTAATTCAACCACATTATCTATTCTACAATGATTACCAGGTTTACCAACTCAATTAAACCTTACTTGAAGTCATCATCATCGACTTTGACATCTACAGCTGGTAGAATCAGTCCATCATTAACCATGTACCACAACAATAACTCCATCTTGTCACATAATCTACTCAAACAACTTACTTCCTACAGTTTGCTTCCCTGTACCCAGGATAAAATTTATCAACAAACTGCACAAGCCAATAACATCAACAAAACTAAAGGAGTTAAAACATCCAAGAGTAAGTCAAGCGAAGGAAATCAAAAGTTTTACCTTGATGTGAAGGAAAATGCTGGATTGACTAGAGAGGATCACAAGTTCATTATTGATCAATGTCTAGATATTCATCCTGACAATACTAGGGTCATTATCCAATCAGTATCCAATGTTGATTTCAAGAAGTTATCGAAACAAGAGAAGTTTAATCTCATTGAACAATTGCAAGACTATGACAAGCTATTGGGTATTTCCAACAATGAATCAACCCGTTTGATGCCATTGATCATTGATTACAAGCACAAGTTGTTGGCAAATGATGATGTCTCATTTAATCGTATCATGGCCAATTATTTAAGTTGCGGTATTCAGAGTGTTGCTAGAAGCGGTAATAATTTAGCGCTGAATATCGGTGATGCAGATCGCAAAATTACTTACATAAATACAAACCCACCTGGGGTTGTTGCTTAAGGCTTTGTGGTGCTTGTTTGATTAGTTTTCATTGTTATGGGTTTTCTGACTTTTTTGATTTGCTTGTTTTCTTGTGATTTATTTTGGGTTTTATAGTTTTGGGTTTTCAGATACAATATACAATTGATATATATATATATATAAAAAAAAAAAAAAAAAAAAAAAAAAAAAAAAAAAAAAAAAAAAAAAAAAAAAAAAAAAAAAAAAAAAAAAAAAAAAAAAAAAAAAAAAAAAAAAAAAAAAAAAAAAAAAAAAAAAAAAAAAAAAAAAAAAAAAAAAAAAAAAAAAAAAAAAAAAAAAAAAAAAAAAAAAAAAAAAAAAAAAAAAAAAAAAAAAAAAAAAAAAAAAAAAAAAAAAAAAAAAAAAAAAAAAAAAAAAAAAAAAAAAAAAAAAAAAAAAAAAAAAAAAAAAAAAAAAAAAAAAAAAAAAAAAAAAAAAAAAAAAAAAAAAAAAAAAAAAAAAAAAAAAAAAAAAAAAAAAAAAAAAAAAAAAAAAAAAAAAAAAAAAAAAAAAAAAAAAAAAAAAAAAAAAAAAAAAAAAAAAAAAAAAAAAAAAAAAAAAAAAAAAAAAAAAAAAAAAAAAAAAAAAAAAAAAAAAAAAAAAAAAAAAAAAAAAAAAAAAAAAAAAAAAAAAAAAAAAAAAAAAAAAAAAAAAAAAAAAAAAAAAAAAAAAAAAAAAAAAAAAAAAAAAAAAAAAAAAAAAAAAAAAAAAAAAAAAAAAAAAAAAAAAAAAAAAAAAAAAAAAAAACCATAAGTACACTACCTTTTTTCTTTTCTTTTTTATCTTTTGACGCCTGGTATTGTGTTATTTATATGCAGTACATTAATGACTTTTTTTGTTAGTTCCTCGCTCTCTTAAACAAAGGATTTTTAATTTTAATCATTTGATTTTCGTAACCTTCAACAAACTTACTAGACTAAACGATTCTTCATCATCAAAAGGCACAATAAAACAACAATAACACACTTTTGATCAGGTCTTATAACTCGTCGTATTAAAGAAACAATAAGACTATCTGATCAAACTATCCACGGCATATTCACATTCAACAGAACTTTGTCGTTTCTCCACACTGAACCTTATCCACCCCCCTAGCAACTAAAAGATCCTCGAGTGTCTACGTCATTTCTACTCGAGTTCCAACTTATAAAACAGCATGACCATAGATACCACATCAACAGTTGTAGCTAATGATAACGTACTAGGCTTGCAAAAGACGCCGTGTGATGACACTTTATCAACCTCACCAACGACAGAAGCTGCCAATATGTCTGCATCCAATACTGCTTCATCATCAAGGAGAAACTCCACCATGAAACGAAGGAAGAGAGATAGTAGTAGCTCACAACATTTCAACCGAGTATCGCATCATTACAACAAGTGTTTTCAGAATTACTATCATTCAAGTAATTTTTTAAAGCCAAATCCCATCTACATTCCCAACATCAACACATCGGTGAATCACTGGCAACTTCGTAATCTAACCAAGTACAACAGGCATGATGATGTTTTGTACTATACAAAGGAAGATTCAGTACACTTGTATGATTTATCACAAGCATTTACGAAAAAAGTTTTGAAATTAAACTATTTCCCTCGTTGTTTTGACAACCACGAGGGTTTAATAGCCACTGGTGGGTTATTAACCAGTTCTTCCAAATTGTTTTCGTTAGATTTGGATAATTTAACCTCAAAAGACTTTAGTGCTTCCTCAAGAGCAGTTGCAAAGGGGTTATTTTCGTTTTATAATCCTGAATTATCTATCTTGCACACGGTGAAACTAGGTGAAATGATTAATAATGATGTATCATTAAACAAAGTTGGGAATCAACAATATCAAGCACTTTTATGTAATAATGATGCTAATTTGTATTGTGTTGATATTAACAATAACTCCAGTTTGAATATGACAAACAAGATTAATTGTGAAAACTATACTTGTCTTAATTCAAGTGTCAAGAATCCAAGAAATAACTTGATTACAGCTGTTGGTGACTCATCACTGATTTTCATTATTGATCCAAATTCAGGCTCACCAATTGTGAAAACTATTGATTCTCAATACGACGGTGGGTTTGGTATTTCGTATCATCCTAATGGGTACTTGTTTTCCGCTGTTTTCCAAGATGGTGTGTGTCAGTTGTATGATTTGAGAAATTTGAATGCTCCATTGAAGCAATTCAACTCAACACGTAAAAAACATCAACTGGGAGCTTTTAGAGTTTGCAAAATTTCCCAACAAAATGATTTTAATGATTTATTAATTATCGCAGAACATGTTGGTCGAGTTCATTTAATTGATTTAAAAACATTTGATCGACAAGTTATTGTTGTTCCTGCTGCGTTGGATCAATTTGCCAACTACAAAGAATCATTAATGAAAAAAGATGAAGATAAAATGAGGCACACGGAGGATGAATTTGATGATGAGGAGCTTGAAGCTAAATCACCATTGAATATTTATTCAGAAAACTTGTCCTTTACAGCACCATTGGTGTATGATTATGATTACTTGACCAATGTCAACTCCAGATTATTCAATGATGTTAGTTATGTGCCACCCATGAACCCACCTGATTTGCATGGTGAAGCGTTGAAATTGAATACTCCTGACTGGTCAAGAAGTAACAGTCTTGTGTTGAATGAGACATCACCACAACAAGATTGTCCAACATCAACGGCTTCTCCACGCACTAGTATTCATCATCCAAATCAAAATTACCGTCGATTCTCATCTAATCCCCCGCCACCAATTTCATCATCAACATCACGTCCTTCTGTGTCTTATGACGTTGACATCGATTCACAATTGAATGAGATCTATCTCAACTACAACCACACTAACTCAAGAAGAAATACAACTACGGCAACTTTAGCTAATGCTTCAACAGCGTCATCACCTTCAATATCATCAGCAACACCCCTCTCTACAAGTTCCTCCTATATGTATCTGACCTACTGCGACGATCTGTATCAACAACATACTAATCATCAACATGGAGAAATGGAATTACTGGGTATTGAATTTGTTAATGATTCCATTACAGGTGATTTGAAGGTTGTTGTTGGATGTCAAGATGCTGGTGTTTTGATGTGGGATGTTAATGCTGTTACGAGACGTAGTATTGGAAGTTTTGAATTTGTTTAGAGAGGAGAGGAGAGAGGTATATGGTTTGTTCGTTATGAGGTCGCAAACTCATGGTTTATAGTTCTATTTTTCTTTACGGCATTTTCATCAATGATGAATGAGATAATGTTTTCCTATGTCATTGCATCTACTTCGTTGATTTTTATATTTGTATAGGTTTGTATTTTACTTTAATGTTTTTTTCATGATGAAAATTGCACAAGTTGTAAAAAATAAATTATCATATACACTAATGTAGTAGCACTATATATGGAATTTGCAAAAACAACTTTGATAATTAAAAAACTATGTACGGGTGGGGTGAGACCTTCTCAAACAAAGAAAAGGCCCTTCCTTTTGTGTTCTTGTATACTGTTCAGTTAGATACCATGTCGTTCGTTTGATCGTTCTGTTCTTGATTTTTTTTTTTGGGATTTTTTAAATTATGTTGAAATTTGGTAATGTATTTCATTGTCTTTAGATTTGGTATTGGCATAAAATTATATTGTACAATTATGAATGGTGAAAAGCCTAGAGTGGCTCTGACCCCTTTTGATGAGCGGGGTTTTTGATCGACTTTGGTAGATTATTGAAGTCTCTGACTCAATTACTCGACTTTTGTTGAAAAATTATAAATCATCGTTGTTGATGTATGAAATATGCACATCGTCCCCCCTACACACACACACACACTCTCTCTCTCTCTTTCCTCTTCTCTCTTCCTCTCTGCGTTCCCTCATCAAGCTGACCTTATCTGCGAGCTCTCACTTTATGTCCATCTTCACTAACTTCAAGGTTACTGCATTGACCTAAGACTTCCTTGACATCAATTCCACCTTGATTGGTAATGATTTTAACTCTTTTAAAACTCAAAATCAAATCCAAAGGAACCCAACCTTCAACATCCATGTTTTGTCTCAAAAAGAAATCCTTGATTAAATTTTCATCACTAAAATAATATTCCAATTGATATCGTAATGCTTCAGATGGATTTTGTTGAGGCGAAATTGGTGGTGGTGGAGCAGCACCAGCAGACATTGATGCTGGGCCTGTAGGTGGTACGATACCTGGAGCTCCTGGAATTGCTGGAACACCATTTGGCATAGTGAGTGGATGTTGAGGAATAAATGCTGGTGGTTGCATTGGCATGTAGTACATAGGTGCAAAATTGTTGAAATGTGATGGGCTGTATGGAGAAGCGGCAGCAGCATTTGGGTTGGGTGATTGATTATTATTGTTGTTGCTGTTGTAGTTGCGGTTGTTGTTCTTGTAATGTGATTTGTATGGACGTGGTTGGTATGGTTGTTGGTTGTAGTTGTTGTAGTGTTGACCATTGTTGTTGTTGTTATTGTTAGCATTGTTGCTATTGTTGAATCTCTTTGGGTAGCCATTTGACGAACCATTGTTATTATAATTTGGGTTGAAACGTCTATTGTATGGCTTTTGTTGAGATTGTTGTGGGTATTGTTGTTGTTGGCTAGCTGATTGTGGTTGATGTTGTTCATTTATTGTAGACTCCTCATTTTGTTGAGTTGCCTCAGCTTCTATAGCATCCTCATTTTGCCCCTGTTTAGCTTGTTCAGAATCAACGTTACTTTCAGTCAGCTCTTTATCATCCTTGGCTGGCTTTTCAGAAGACTGTGTTTCGTCTCTTGATCCAGCAGCTCCTGATTCAACTTCGGACTTGTCACTAGACTCATCTCTTGATTCTTCTCTCTTTTTAGCAGGAGCTGAAGCAGCAGCAGGTTTCGACCTATCATCTCTACCAGAAGCAGAACCATTTCCACGACTAGCACCAGAGTTGTTGTTCTGTCTCCTCTTACTTCTAGGTTTTGAACCACCACTCGATCTTGATTGCAAAGTCACATTGACATCTAAAGGAACCCATTTGGTGGTTATTGGCTTGATAAACTTTTTGGGTTGTTGCTGCTTTATCGACGGCGTTTGTTCACCTAATAATGGAGTACGCTTGTTGTTAGGAATAGTGTCATTTATTTTTAACGCCTCAACATCGTTAGATATCGAGCCCCATACTGAAGTAGTAGGGACTGGTGCTGGTGCCAAAGATACTTTAGCGGGTGATGCCTTTGGTGAGTTGGAGGCGGCAGTAGAATTGGCAGTTGTGGTGTTAGATGATGAAGGAGCTGATTCAGATGAAGCAACAGGTGACGACGATGATTCAGGTTTCTTGGACTTGGCTTCCTTGGCTTCCTTGATGTCCTTGGTGTCCTTGGATCCCTTAGTTTCCTTGGTATCCTTTGTGTCCTTTGACTCGGCAATCTTGGCAGAAGATGTCTGTGATTCAACAGGAGTTTCCTTTGGTGACTTACCATCGGATAATGACTTTGCTAAAGCAGCATATGATACATTGGAAGTCATACTGAATTAAATTTGCTTTCTGATGACTAATTAAAATACTTGATTCTAAAATGAATATATTTAAACTTAACAGTGCAGTAAGAACTCTTTGGTTGCACAATTATGAAATATCGATCCTTAATAAGAATACCGTGTGGATGAAACTATATTAAGGTATGTATTTGCTCAGTAGGGGTATATAATTGGAGCAAAATGCAAATTGATCAGGCCAAAATGTATTGGGTAATTGAAAAACAAAAAAAAAATTTTTAGGTTCCTGAAAATTTGTTGACCTGTTTGTTCAAATGGCTGAGATAGCAAGCTAACGGGTATATGATCTTGATCTCTTGTGCGTTTAATAAACTTCCTTTAGAACAGGGTAAGGGTATAACTTTAAACAGTTATATATGAAGCGTGGATTGAGGGATCTGAATTGAAGTCTTAAATGGTTAAAGAGAAAAAAAATTTTTCTTCCCAATTAAAAAAATTTCTCTCAGTTAATACTTCACTTTTACTTTTACGTTTCTTTGTTGTCTCTCTGTTTGTCTCTCTGTTTGTCTCTCTGTTTGTCTCTTTGTTTGTTTCAGTTGAAAAATTTTTTTTTCACAGTCAAGTTGGAATCGGTAGCGTGCGCGCTATACGATCAAAATGTGAGTCGAGTTATGGAAGTCATGGGTCGGAAGGG
This sequence comes from Candida orthopsilosis Co 90-125, assembly GCF_000315875.1. Classification (NCBI taxonomy): domain Eukaryota; kingdom Fungi; phylum Ascomycota; class Pichiomycetes; order Serinales; family Debaryomycetaceae; genus Lodderomyces; species Lodderomyces orthopsilosis. The sequence continues at coordinate 885,136 of NC_018301.1, forward strand.
GGAGAGCGGAATTAATCCACACCGCTGGAAGGTGATCTCGCGGTGTGGTACTAAATAATGTGTTATCTAGTTCTCTTTCCCTATGATATATGAAAGTTTTTACGCGAGCTTTCTGAGCATTTCGCCTAGCTGACAACAGTCTTAAAACACCCAAAAAAGAGTGTAGCTTTGATGTTCGCTGGGATCCCCTTTCTGTTTTTTTAAGGAAGAACGATTGCCTTTGGATCATGACTGCAAGAAAAGAATGGCACCATGACACTATACTCGGTGTGATCAAATGGTTAGAGCGTCGGGAGACTCTTATGGAAGACCCATCTGAATGCAGAGTTTAAACTACCCCTTCAGTCTATTTGATTCCTACAAAGGTTGCTTCAGAGAGTTAATAAGCAATCATCTGTGCTATATATTTCTTAAAACGCGTTAATCCATGCTCGCATTGCTCGTGTTGCATTGAATTGACTGTGCTTACTGCGTAAACCCACTACAGCACGTGAGCCGCACAAAAATGTTTCGTTTCCTCTCGTAATTTTTACCCCATACAAAGAAAAAACTCAATCGGACGAGAGACAAAAGCAAATTGAATCTGCAGGTGATTCATCAAGTGCAGATATATATATATATATATATATAAACATCATCCATCTCCATAGACCAAAGAAAAGCACTGCCCAGGCTCCAAATAATAAACTCAATAAATCAAATCTTAAAGTGCTTTCCTTACAATGACGATACTCACCAACCCTTTATACCGTCCACTTTTGGAAATAATCAGATCGGCAAGAAATGGTATTGTATATGGCGGTAAATTACGTTTTTCACACGCATTAGTCATAAACCTATTGTACAGGTCTGGTCCCCTAGGTCCACGTATGAAATCAGTTTTGGAAGCATCAAAAGACCATGCTGAAGTATTGGCCTCATTTGCTATAATTTATAAGTTGGCAGTTAAAATTCTACAAAATGAAGCCTTTTTGGGTCCTAAAAACACACAATTACCCAAATTCATTGCTGGTTGTTTAGGCTCTTGGATTGTTTATTCTGGTCATTTCAATTTATTTCATGGTGGAATAACTCATCAAATCACCTTGTACTGTTTTTCAAGAGTCATAATTGCAGTAGGAAAGATTCTTTTGGATAATTATCTTGGCTGTTTCCAACCTAGTTTTACCAATTTTGCTGGTGATCAAATTACGTATCGTGATTTAACTCTGCATCAACAAAAAAAGTTGAAAAATATGATTTATAACAGACTGTGGAAATATTTTGCCATATTGGTTTGGGGGTTGGTTATGTTGATTTATGATTATAGACCACAGTATTTGCAGAGTTCATTGAGACATTCAATGGCATATATTTACGATGTGGAGATGGACACGTGGTCCAATTGGAAGGATTTCTTGGGAATTTAAACAACATCGCTGGCAATATACAAGCGGTGGGGGGGATGAAACATACTACAATGGTTTGCAACCTCTATTTTCTAGTATAAATAGTCCTATTTGAGTATACAAGTGAGTTGTCCTAAACCTTTTGTCACTGGGTGAGAAAGCGCTTCATGTAAGATTCAAGGAGTTTTATTGCTTTTCGACCAATACTTAAGGTTTGAAGGGAGTGCTATACAAGATAGAGTGGTGTAAACTGATGAAAGATTTTTCACCGCTAATCAAGTTCAATTGTGTTTCTGTTGGACTTTCCTCACTTTTGAAAGTAGAAATCTAAGGTTATTGGTATATAGCAAGTCCTTGTAATTTACTTTGAAGATATTGCTATGCAACTAGATATTCAAGTTGACAAAGAATATACTTACACATACCCTCTTGTCTCCAAATGATTACAAGAATCAATAAAGTAGTTTGGAATACTACCAAAAATGACACCCGTTCATTCTGTTTTGTTTGCCCTTAATGCATTGATGTATTGTTAATTCAATAGTTATGCCAACTCTATCAAAGGGGAAACCCTTAAATTGACTGATCTATTAGAAGCTGCAAAAACTTCAAAGTGTGTTGCATTTTGAAAAGTCTGAAGTGGTACCAGTTAGTAACTTCTCAAGCAGTAAATATAAGATTATCATTATTAGTTTATCTAAACACTCTCCCCACCCCCACCCTCCGCAGTAAATAGTCTTGCTAAATGGGACATATTTTTCTGAAAATCATACCTAGTACTGGTCGCGTGTTTTAGTTAGACTATCCAAAACCGCTTGTAGTGTTCAACTTTCCCAAATCTGCATCGTTGATAAACAAAAGCTCAAAGCTGGGTTTACATATATATTTCAAAAACAAGGATCCCAGATATTTAACAGCAAAAATACGTGTTAATATGATATTGCATCCTACCTTTCAAACTTATAGGCCGCATATTATGAACACTGACAGTGGCGATATCTCCTCAGAACGAACTACTCCTGAATACGAACTAGTAGACTTAGTTAATGTAGATGCAACTGCCACCGCTGATGTCCAACACCTTCCAATTGAGTAAGTGGACCAAAAATCAGTTTTTGAGAGACCAATGTTGTGAACACGATTGCACCAAGAGGAACATGGAAGAATTCTGCTTCACACAAAGAAATCTTTTGATCCAGAGCTTTACCAATACGACCCACCAAAGATCTTTGTGGAATTCATTAGCGACCTCGATGTTGTGAAGAGAACCAACGCTGCTATCGAAATGTTTCAACCCAGACATGAAATTGTCATCGTCAAGACTTGTTTCTGGGTGGATAATCTTCTATTATATATTGATAAAACACGATGGATAACATTGTTTATATCTTCCGTTTTTGTCTTAGTGTTTACGGGGTGTGCCCACTGTCTGGGGGAAATGCTGATAATAAAACGGCCGGATACCGAAAGGGTTTTAAAGGAGGTTGCGGATTGGGGTTTGGGTGGAACTGGAACCGTTTAATTGATATAAAGTAACAGGCAGTGAGGAGTTTGGCATTTTTAGGCTTTGCTCAAAAGTAGCCTCTTGCAGAGACAAACCAACCTTGATACACACTAAACATCTATGGGTGTCTAGTGTAAGAATCAATAAAATTTAAGTGGTTATAATGGTTGTATTGCATGAGTAAAAGGCAAGTTAAATAAAGTTTGACTACTGGTGGAATCATGTAGGGACTTTCGGAAATACCCTTTCTTGGACCAAATAAGCCACAAATGGACAACTAGATGCTCCATAGTTTCTGACGTAACATTGTGAAATTTATCTTAGTGTGTTTCACGGTAGTCCAATACTATTTTTCAAAAAGCGCAAAATTGAAGAATTGATATTGCGTATTTAGAGTGGACGTGTCTGATTGTACAAAAAAAATCTACAAAGCCATTGTTATTTATTAACACGCTGTCAAAATATATTGATTGCAAATACACTACCACTTTATACTACCTTTATAAAGGTGCTTTACAATACTACCAAAACTACTATTGACAACGTGTCAACTAACAAGAGCATACTCTTCTCAGCTTATAACTTGGTACCTATGCACATTTTTGATCTCAAAGCGCCATCTGCGCCACCTAGAATTTTTCATTTCTTATAGTATACGATACACCCGAAGCGGAGTGGAAAAAAAAGGGATTAAGTACACTACGATTATAAATCAACCCAACGCACGCATAATTTTTTCCACCTTACAACAACACGTATCTTTCTTCTTTCAACTTTAGATTCACTAACCACGACCTATAGATCACACTACATACACATAAACAATGCAATTCTGGAAATACTCAACTAGTGCATTGGCTACTCTTCTTGCCGTTGTGTCAATCACCAATGCTAGTGGCCCAGCTGATGGCGAAGCCATTGCTGATCCAAACTCCGCCGTTGTCAAATTGACTACCGATAACTTTGCCACATTCCTTGAAGAAAATCCATTGGTTTTAACTGAGTTTTTTGCCCCATGGTGTGGATACTGTAAAATGTTGGGACCAGAATTTTCCAAAGCTGCTGACACTTTGAATGAATCACATCCTAATATCAAGTTGGCTCAAGTTGATTGTACTGAAGATCAAGACTTGTGTGCTGAACACGAAATTAGAGGATACCCAACATTGAAGATTATTAGAGATGGTGAATCAAAATCTGCTGAAGATTACCAAGGTCCAAGAGAACATCAAGGTATCGTTGATTACATGATCAAACAATCATTGCCTGCTGTCCAAGTTCCAACCTCATGGGAAGACTTGGAAAAATTGGTTAAGGAACAAACTAAGCCATACATTTTGAAAGTCAATGGCGCTGCTGATGATATTTTCGAAAAGATCGCCAATGCCAAGAGAAATGATTTCACATTTATTGATGTTGGTAAAGATCACTTGAAGCAATTGGGTAAAGTAATAAACCAAGATTTGAAAAAAGCTTCTTACTTGGTTGTTCATCCAGGTGAAGTTGTTGATGCTATCAAATTTGATGGTAAAGCCGATTTGGAGAAATTAAATGAATTTATCTCAGTTGAAACTTTGCCATACTTTGGTGAAATCAGTAGAGATACTTATATGGCTTACATGTCGTCTTCTTTGCCAATTGCTTATTACTTTTACAAGACCCCAGAACAAAGAGAATCCATTACTGCTGATTTGAGCAAGTTGGGTAAGAAATACAGGGGCAAATTAAACATTGTTGGTTTGGATGCCAACTTGTATGGAAGACACGCTGAAGCCATTTCAATGGATCCTGAAATTGTTCCATTGTTCGCTATTCAACAAGTTGCTGAAAACAAGAAGTATGGTGTTAACCAAGCCGAACACCCAGAAGGTCCTTCATTCAAGGTTATTGAGAAATTTGTAGCCGATTTTTTTGACAACAAGTTGGAACCAATTGTTAAATCGGAACCATTACCTACTGAAGAAGAAAGAGCGGCTAATCCTGTTGTTAAGTTAGTTGCTCACAACTATGATGAGATTTTGAAAAATACCGATAAGGATGTCTTTGTTAAATATTATGCACCATGGTGTGGTCACTGTAAGAAATTGGCACCAACTTGGGAAGAATTGGCTGAAATTTTCGGATCAAACAAAGACGATTCACAAGTTGTAATTGCCGACTTGGATCACACTGCAAATGATGTTGATGTTCCATATGAAATTAAAGGATACCCAACCTTGTTGTTGTACCCAGCCAATGGTGAAATCGATGAGAAGACTGGTTTGAGAACCCCAATTGTTTTTGAAGGTCAAAGAGAATTGAATGCTTTGCTTGATTTTGTCAAGGAAAAGGGTGCTTTGGGTGTTGATGGCTCTTCATTGCAAGAAAAGTTGAAAGAAGCTAAAGAAGCTGCTGGAGATGCTGCTGAAGAAGTTAAAGAAAAGATTGCAGAGGAAGAGGAAAAGGTTGAGCATGATGAATTGTAAGTAGTTGTGTGTACACGGGAATAAAAAAATAGTATTCAGTAAACTATTAAAAGATGTAGTTATTAAGTTCCCCATATCTTTACCAACTTGTCATCCCCTACACTTCCCCATAATTTGCCATAATCGTTATTTCTCACCACCAGTCCATGTAAATTCCAATCAACCGCATTGCATAAATCAACATGAGCCTTGACGCGAGAAATAAGCTGTCCAGTGTGCAATTTCCAGAAATACACAAACCCGTCATCTGACCCACTCATCACCAACTCTTCTTCGCCCGTTTCTTCATTCAAGTATCCAAATGAACTACGCACAATGTATGTGCTCTGACTATGTCCAATATACTTGCGATACAAAATTGGTGGGTCATGGTGTAGCAATGGAGAAATATCCCAAACTTGCAATTCTTCTGGGGCTGAGTTGATCAAAACATATTTACCATTGGATGATACTGAGCATGAGGTGAGCCTTCCACGCAAGTTTATACATGCTAGTTTCCTTGTTGTTGATTCGTCATTGAACACATCGGGGATACGATAAAAAAGAAGTTTTTTGTCATTGTTTGCGGTGATGAGGAACCTTCCATCTGGAGTAATAGCCAAATCGTTGATACGATTGAATGGACTTTCAGTAAAAGTTGACTTCGCATCGACATCTTTCATTGAGATATCATCCTTTCTGTTATCTTCGTCATCATTTACATCCTCTTCGTCATTGATTACTGCATCGCCATTAGTGGTAGCGTCATGAGAGCGACGTGAACCACTAAGAGTACCGCTTGATGGATTGGGATCGAGAATTCCAAATCCATCGATATTATGTTGACTTTTTTCGTCATCTTCATCTTCTAAATTGCCATAAAAATCAAAAATCTCCACTCCGTGACAGTCAAACACTTTCAAAGCTTTATCTGGTGAGCCGATAATGAACTGGGGCGTTGACGAACTAATTGAAGTCTCCTTTGTATATGGTAAAAACTCACACGACCATGTCTTGATATCTTGGCCCAAAGTAAAACACGTCATTAGTTTAATATCATGGCTTGTATTGGCCTCGCTTCGAGTGATGCGTTTTCGATCGATATCGCCAATGGACCATATACGGATCACTGTATCCAAGCAGCAACTAACCAAATATTGTTCTTTTGGATCCCAACAACAATAAATAACAGCTTTTGTTTTACCACTTGACGGTTTTATTGAAAAGGGTACAAAGGCAGCTGAGTCTGCCGCATTTGTCGGTTCCATGATCTTTATACGTTGAAAATTGTCATAAACATTGTACAAGATTAATCGACCATCGAGTGAGCCTGTAACGAGGAACTTACCCAGTGGGGAGAATTTCAAGAACCATACTTCATCCAAATGGTCAGTTAATGTGTAATGAAGTTTCGTCACGTTGAAATTATTTGTAGTTGGGGATTGGTCCTGAGTGGATAACAACTTCTTCCATTCATGTTTGTTTCTTGGTGGAAGGTAAAGTGGTGATTGTGATTGTTGATATTTCACCGATTGATCAATAATTGTCGACAATGAAGGCACATGTGTTGGTGAAAGGAATATAAGATGTGAATTTTTAAACACTTTTTTAAAAATTACATCTTGTACTTCTTGAATGTTGTTGTCAACGCCAGGTAAGCTAAAAAAAAGCTTATGTAAGGGAATATGTTCATTTGTAAGTATTTCTGCTTCGTTCTCATACTTTAACTGATCCAATATCTGAGCATCGTATAAATCGCTTATGGAGTCGATATCAATAACATCCAATAACGGTAGCAACTTATCCCACAAGTAAGCAAACTCATTATCACTTTTATGGTTATGACAATAATCCATTCTGCGCACCATATACAACACAGAATTTATGACTGACCTGTGATCTTCACCAAGGTAGTTCGTAATGTGCATAAACTCCTCATGATCAGTTTGTAAAATCAGGACAAGGTAATCATCAATAGTACGATAGTTATTGGTGCGTAAAGCATTATGAAACCAGCTGAGGAGGACAGGGATACCCAGTTCATTGTCTCGTTGTACTTGTGTCCTGTACTCATGGAGTAAATCAGATGATAGTTTATCGTACCCCAATTGCCGTAATGTCTTAATCATTACTTGGACTTGGAACTCAAGACTACCTGTAGTTGTAATTGATTGACTCATCGTGGAAGCGTAGTGTAATCTCTTGCTTTTGATGATTAATTGATCTGATTTGTGTTTATTGTTGCAAAATTGTGATATTTGGGGTGATTTTTGGCTCGCTCAGTATTATTATCAATCAATTTGGTTTCGGAAATTGCGCTTGCATGAATTGAATAAAAAGCTTGATTACCTCATTGGGAAGTATCATGCTGCCATCTCCATTGTTGTTGGAAACCAATCCCCTTACATAAGTCTGTAGCACCCAAATACAGACGACTTTTGAGCCACATCCTATTGTTTAAAGCTCATTCTATACAGTAACTAAATATAGATCTATCCTCAACGTTTGATAAATTTTTGAAACGCCGTGTCAGCTGAATTTTATCCTTGTTCATTATCGCTGAAGAACCTTCTCCCCGCGCGGCAAGAGAAGAAAAACAATAAGGACAATAAAATCTACTATTCGAACGTATATGCAATGGGAATAAGGTTCTCTTATTTTTCAAAACCGGATCAATTACATTCTTTGATGGAACAAAAGCAAAGTGTGGCTTCGGTACAACAATGATGAGAAGCGGAGTATAATTTACACATAGCGATAATGTTATCATCTGTCTCTTGTAACCACCCTTTCAGCTAGCAACAAGCTTAGAGCTTGAAAGACAGACTTGGGAAAGTACATTTCCTACTTTCCTTTTTAAAGCGATGGTAAACGTTTTGCTATCGAGAGACCGAACCAAACGAAGTGACGATCAAATAAAACACTTCCCAATTGGGTATAATTTACGAATTTTGTGCAAACAAATTTGTTCGATTGCATTTTGATAATTTTCCGACCCATTCAAATCGCCTTATTGCTAAATTTTTTTTTTTATTGTTTAGATGAATTCTCTTATGCTAAACGTTTGTTCCGATAGAGCGAGGTGGAAAAATCTTAAAACAATGGCTTTGTAGGATGAAACAGCAAGAAACCAAACCAATGCGTATGATTTTCGGACAAATTACCATCTCTTATAATCAGATTTGATCAAACGTATAAGGAACAAGTAGTCTAAAACTTTGGCGAAGGAATTACTCAATGTAGATTATGTACCATATTGCCTCGTCTTTAATTATCTACAAGATCGAAACTACCTACGAGAAAGCTTCTCCGCATATTCAATTTTTATCAACCCCTATTTCAAAAACTATGTCTATTTTTAGGAAAAAGATTACTGAGCGGAGGCTGGTTTTAACTTTGTAGGCTTTATTGTTTTCCATTTTTAGTTCATTAAAGAGACAATAGAGTGGAACAGATGGTTGTGAGAAAGTGCATGTCTAGGGAGCGAAGATCTTCAATGGCAAACAATAGGACTATTGTTTAGAGAATGTTTAAAATTTGGTTCTAGACCAATTGTGTTGACGAGAAAATTAGTGGTATGTATCTCTAGCGTCTACACGTAATCTGGAACGAGAAATCTTCAATCGTGTCTCTGAGATCTATTCTTGAGCTTCTTGGCGCGATATTGGGGAATTTGTAAAATAATTTGCCATAAAATTCACAACTGGAAAGTGTTAATAACCTTTGTCTTCTATGAGGAATATTATAACCACTTTAACGTTGTTTTTGTTTACATTTTCAACTAAAATTAGTCATGGGTTTTATTTCCTCTGCATGTACTCCGACTTTTTCTCAAGTCGTGTGTTTAGATGAAATATCCCCCTTAACAGTGTAGCGACTGAAAAGTTCAGCATTCAGATTGACCTTGCTAGATGTAGAGGTACCAAGCAAAGCGAGAGACTGGATGGTTAAGAACACTGTGAACGGAATTGGCGTATCTTTGGTGTACCGTTTAAAAACCCCCCTTGCAGCAATTGTGTGACCCAAAACTTTCTATTTTTCTTTGCGTTCAATTACGCCGGACATAAATCTCCGATAACCGCTATCTAACGGTTTTTCAGAACAGTACACGTCATGATCCTTGCGTCATCTTCATTGATCGAAGTTGATTACTAATCGTTTTCGTTAACAATTGCTTTTTCTTTATAGACCCACCCAGTAAGGTTTTCTGCATTTCAATTGCCATTAATGATAAGAGTGGTAAGTCAATTAGGTTGTATCATGGTTTCGTGTACACCACACTTGGTGACGCTTGAGCGGCCACAGATACGATCCTGTAAGTGAGGTTCACAAATAGGCTTAGAACGTGGATTTGTAACTCTTTTTCGTTTTCTCTATTGCTTTAAAAATATTTGTGAGGCTCTAAAATATTCCGCAAACGTATTCTATTACGAGGCTTTGAGGCCATCTAGGAAGAGCAGAATTGAGCCCTCCAGTTGCATAATCAATTGGGGAATATCAGCAATAAACGACCTGTTCTTTGTCCCAAAAAAGATCATTTCCTTCTGCTTTTTCGTAGTTTTTCGGAATTACCTAAGCGCTTACTCCAACTTGATACGACATTTTTGTGTAACCCTATCCGAAATCTTCTATTTGTACATTTCGATTGTTTGGCAAAATTACCATTTTTGTGTAAACCGCTTCAAAAGTGAATGACTCTATATAGGGCAAAACAGGATCCAGTGCGAAGATCCAGTCAGTCCGAGGTTGAATCAAGTAAAGAGGGAACAAAAACAAGCATTTAGATTTAGAGACCTTCGTTGGAGCCACACATTTTGACATTTCAAAGAGCTATACCGTTTCGGCAATGCCTCAGGGTTTTATTCAATTATAAAAAGATTGAGTGACCCTTGTGGGCTTCACAATGTTCCGTTCGGTATTATCGGACCTTTGTGCTAGATCGGGCATTAACTACATAGTTCGTAAATCCGTACAATTTAACGCGCACACAAAAGAAATGTACTTCACCAAAGCTCGGTATTTTTTTTTGTTTGTGTGACTTTTACCACGGTTGAATGGTTGAATGAAACTTGCACATGGAAGCACACTTCTATTGTTAACTGGACAATGTTCCTAACTCTATACTGTAATGAACCTAAACAAAAAGAAGAACAAAAACTGGGAGCACTTTTGTGTGTACTACTATTCACTATATTTGTTTACCAATTGAAGCTTCATGACTCACTAGCCTTTCCACAACTAAGTAACCTTAATGTAACAATGGGATAACGGAGCCACTAAAAGTTTAAAGCACAGCCGCTTTTTGTAATAACTACTTCATTGTATTGGTAATATTCGAATTAGCTAATCGTTTAGAACAAAAAATTCTATAATCAGATGTAGAACAATAGGGTGTCGTTTCTTTTTATAGATTTAAAGTAGGGTTTTTTAGCACGTATGACTGCTGAACCTCCTAAATTTATCATTGTAAGCCCTATCGATTTAATTGAGACTCGGGGTCATACATATTTGAGTTGAAATGCCGTGTAGGACTGTTTAACAAAAAAAAGCACATGGCAGTGTATACGATTGGCGGGGTCGAATGAGGGAAAGATTCGGAGACTAGAACTGCAAATTATATGATTCCATAGTGAATCTAATCTGGGGAATTGACTACTCAATTGTAGCCTATTGTTATATTTTGATAATGCCCACATATGCCACAGCTCTACGTGTTCTTGTAAGCTTCAGTTTGTTTAAATCAAATAGAATATAAATTAAATTGCAAATCCTCTTTCTTTGCAACTACACACAAACTAAAAGACTTCAATTGCACAGACATACATTCATTTATTATATTTCGTGTTTGTACTTCACACTAATAGATACTTCGAAGTATTCATAGAGAAATCCCATTAACTTTAAAGCTTACACCCAAACTACAAAAGTGTTATCATCAATCGGGCGCTAAAACAGACCTTACAACATCACCAATTCAATCCCCCCCCACCCCCCAGTTAGCGCTTCTCAAAAAACCAACCCACATTTCACTTTAGAAACTACTACTGCGGCTATTATTATTACTACTAATACTACTACACTATTGAACTGGAAGGAGTATAATTCGTAAATCGAAATTCAAAGAAAGATACACAAAAAGGATATAATAATAAAAATAGAATTTCATTGTGTGCGGCCCTACATAAAAACTTAACAAGGGTCATTATACAAAACTAACTACACTAAAGTATATTATCATTCTTTTCATAAGAAGATTACGAAGGCAAATCATAAACAACTCAATTATACCCATCTAGAAGAGAAGTATAATACTCATCTTTGGGTTTCTTTCTACCTTTGGGACTGAGACCAACAAAAGCCCACACGCTACAAAGCTGTCATATCATTTCATTGCGTATAGCAATTGAGCAACACTACATCACGTTGATTAACGCATTTTATACGCTTGAGGACGCGTCTGCTACCTATATATACAGACCAGGGCACCTGTTAAACTAATCAAGTCTTTACAAGTCATGGGAAAGTTACGGGCGAGGGTGTCCAAAGTTTGTGACTTTTGCAAAAAGAGAAAAGTCAAGTGTGATTTGGGAAATCCTTGTTCCACGTGTATCAAATACAAGAGGAGTCCTTGTGTTTACTCGGAACTATTGGGGAATGAAGATATTACAGATGATGAACCACGAAGGAAGTATACATCTACACAAAAGAATGACAGCGTCAAAGACGGAAGATTCAATAACCCTAATTCTCTATTCTCACCAAAATCAGCTTCCCTTGATGGACCGGTGCTGGCAAATGGTTTTATGTCCAAGCCATTGACACCAGATGGTGCAAGTATAGATACTGTACACGATGAGTTGTCGTTTCTCAAACTGAAACTACAGTCTTTGGAACAGCAATTGAATACTCAACAACAACCACATAAATCATCAGAAGGAAGGGCCTCGGTGCAACTGCAACTGCAACTGCTGTTGCTGCAACAACTGCCATTACTGCTAGACCCACTCAAACAAACTCCTGATGGTAAAACTTACACATATTCACCAACCAATCCCAGTTTGTCGCTGATTGATCCAATGGATCTATATGGCCTCAATCCTATAGAATCTGAGAACGAATGGATCAACTTTATAACCGGTTACAATCCAATACAGAATAGAGAGCCAGTCAGTAGAAAACATTATGGTCCTTTATCGTGGGTTACGTTGTTAAAAATTGACAATGCAGTGGCTGCTATTTGGACACAGATGGAGCATATAAAGAAACAATACAAAGTACGTGCTGGCACCCATTTCATTCCCCCAGGTGACAACCCAACACAAGTTGAAAAAGACTTTTCTGAAAAGGCATATAAAGACGATGGTGAACATGACGTGAAGTTGTTCAGAGAAACCGAAGTCAAAGCCGGTTCCAAAAAAGTCGTGACCCAAGAACAGTTGAATGAAAAGGCCAAGTCATTGGGCTTGTCATTTTACAAAGGCGGATTGGATGAGGAGTTGGAATTGGTGGAAAAGATTAGATTGGTATTGCCAAAACAAAATGTCATATGGAAATTGTACAAGAGGTTTTTTACACATTTATATCTTGCCATACCATTAATAGATGAAACTGCTATGAAGGAACAAATACAAAGGCTTATTGGTCCAGAAGGCTACCAGGATATTAATGTCACTGTAAAGGTTGAAAAGAAGTTGGATTTTGCTTACTTGGGATTGCTATTGATTATGATGAGGTTTAGCTACGTGTCGCTCTTCTCACACGACTCGACAATTAACGAAATCAACTTTCAAACAAACAACCCTGAGCCAAAAGCTCAGCAGATCAAATTTTTATTGAACAATCCAATTGACATTGATGTTATTGACGTTGCACAATTATGTTTAAACCAATTTGATATGATGAGGTGCGCCAACATGGCGATTATGCAATTGGCACTAATGACGAGACTTTACCACATGTACGCTCCTGAGCTAGGTGATGGTGTTGATGGTGGTGATGCAATAGTATTCAACGCCACATTGATTCAAATGGCAAGGTCGCTAGGTCTTCATCGTGATCCTGATTTATTCCCTGAGACGTTCAAGGATCTAAGACAAAACAACTTGGCAAGGAAGATTTGGTATTACGTGTTGATTTTAGATTTCAATAATGCAATGAATGAAGGAGCCACTGTATCGGCATCTTTTAATTCCTTTGACACCAAAACACCACTCTATGTTCCGGGTTGTGAGAATGTTGAAGATGCTGAAATTGAAAAGATTGCATGCTCTTGCTATCCCAGTTTTGACTATGTTTACGAACCAATGAGTGAGATGTTTGCTTCGGTATTTAAAGTTAGAGGTGAAGTTAATATGGCAGATTTGATGAAAAGGATGAATTTCATGGAGTCCCATTTCAAAGAACAATACGGTCTTGTGCCACAGATGTATACTACTGTTTGCGATGGTTCTAATGATGCAATGCCAAACACTCTCAAGTTGAAGATCTACTTCACTGGTACATTCCTTGTTGCTTCAATGCACTTTCACATATTCAACTACTACGAGAGGAAGAGAAACATAAACTTGTCATACTACTATATCAAAAAGATTATGCTGATTATTGTGCATGAAGTTATGCCTTGCTTTATTGAATGTATTCGTCACAAGAAAAACGTGTTTAGAAACTCAACCGATATGATTGCTAGCCCAAGCTTTATTACTGTTGCTCATAAATCGTTGATAATGTTGTTTTCATTCCATCTCAGGCTTAAATACTGGATCCATGATTTACAAAAGAGATACGACCACAGTACGAAAATGAGACTGTATGACCTTGCTGACCATGCTTACAAGACCAATTTCCAGAAATTAGTACACTTGGCTGATTTGGTGGATAAATGCATGGGTCATTTCCGCGATGGGGTTGCTCGGTTATCACAAAGGTACTACTATGCGTGGCGAGTGACAAAGGCGCAAAATTTCCTTAAGCAACTGTTGAGCGACAAATTCTTTGAAACATACCTGCCAACGTTCACTACCCAACCATTTAGTTCTGAGATGTTAAGTCAATTGGAGCAACTCTTCGAAGTGTCGTTAAGTAAAGTTGAGCAAAGCAAGAACCAACACAAGATGGAAAAGAGACGCAAATTGAATGATTCCAAAGCGCAAGCAAAACAACAAGATGATGATGTTTCAATGGAGGAAGAGTTGGAAAATAATGTCAATTCATTCATCAATGGTAATGTCAGTTTGAGAAAACATGAAAATTCGGTAAGTTCGACAGGATCAACTACATCTGATAGTGAATATAAACCAAATGATCAGGTCGATACCATTTGGTTGCAAATGATGAACATGAAGAATAACGAGGATCCAATAAGCAGAATAAATGATCCAGCAATGAACCTAATGTATAGTGCTACGCCTCCTTTCCTCAGTCAAATGGATGGTGATAATTCTGGTGGTGTTCCTTTTAGTCCTGGAGTTCTTGGAGGACTTGGTGGTACCAGTTTTAGCTCTACTGGAGTTTCAGTTGGTGCTGGTGGTCAAGGAGGAGCAACTGGAGGATATAATTCATTTGAATTGAACCATGGTGAGATGTTTGAAAATTTCCCTATTGATGAACTTTTCAAAGATTTCCTTTAAGGATTGTGCTTTTTTGATGTTAATTTATTTTTTATGAGTGTTAATGTGTGTATATATTTTCCTTTTCCATTCGGAGCTATCTTGTATATATTTTCTTGTATATAGGTGAATTGAATATATGGTGAGTTATTTATATTACACTGAAAGAGAGAGGGGGGTGGTGATTGTGGTCAACATATATGGTCTATTGTACTTTTAACACTGCTTTAAGGATAGTATGTCGGTTTTAGTCTTGTACTGATCACGAGTGGAGCGCCCATTTGAGTGAATTGAATCAATATCTTTAACTTTTAATAGCTTAGCTCATCTAATGTAGAACAAGAATCCGGTGCATTGGCTTCGCTCCCGACCTTATAACATGCATAGCAATACAGTCTATCAAGTGGATTTGCGGCTTACCTTTCCACGTGCACAATTGCAACTTTTTCATTCTTTTGAATAAACATATGTGTATCTTTGGTATGTAACGATAATATTTCCCAATTTGTACCTGTAATAGATTCACAATATACATTATTCATAGTGTATCGAGTCAAAGGGAAGGTCTCATATTGCGAGGAATTGGTGATTTGCAGTGGTTCCAAATGGGTAAACAAAGTAATCAATTCTTGGGTGTCTGTGGTGTAATCATCAAGTTCTAATCCATTATTTGAGAGCACAGGCATACTTACGGTATCCTTGTGTACTTGAGGTGTCGGCAACTCCATACCTGGATCGTAAATGTAGGACTCAGCATGTACATTGTTGAATAACGTCTTGATGATGAATTCAAACTCAGGTTGGGAAAATTTGATCTTAATTTTATATCTGTATCGAGAGTAGTCATTTTCGCCATGACCAATCTTGTCATTGGTTAGCTTTTTTACCTGAGAGTAGTCAAAGGATGATATGGACCCATATCGATCATGTTTCTGATCTTGATGCAAATTGGGTAACTTCTGATACGACGCTTGATCAAGATGTATGATCACTTCATCTTTGGGTCCATAAAATTGCAATTTGTTTTGAAACGCTGGATCAAGATCAACTTGATCTAATGGTATTGCCTCAATGTAAGATTTGTAAGCACTCTTTTTCAGCCGTATAAGTTCCATCAAGTTAGTTGTCGTAGAAACTTCTCGAAGAAACGGTTTCGGAGTGAATTGCAGCGATGGTGCGGTGATTAAGCGAACAGTGGTGTAATATGGGCGTTTACGAATAACTTGATCAATCAGGAGAAAGTTGTCTTTCGATTCGAGTATGACACATTCTTCTCTTGCCATGTTTGTGGACGTGACTCCAAATGGCCTACAAGCTTTAAAGGAGTTTTGCAGTGTTAATTTTATTTTTTTGCCTTCATCAATTAGTTGCAAATTCACTTCATTGGAGTGATGTGAAAGATGCCTGACTAAGAGATGGAATTAAACAATTGCACCACTGAAGCTATGTCTATATTGATACATTCTTCCTAGTAAAATAGGTCATACTATTTTGAGTTTTGAAAAGTCCGGCCTTTCGGAGTTAAGTCTCAAGGCGGCTTATTCTTGGCCGAGGAATTAGGCCGGAGATGGGTTATTTCGTAGAAAGAAAAAAAGGATTTGTCAAGAAATTCGGGACGAAAACGCAAAAGACAACAGACGATGGAAATATTTGGGGGAATAACTTGTCGTTTGTAGTAGCTATCATGGTGGTCTCTATGTAAAACGGCTCTTCCTCACTATTAAATGCTGAGTAGGATCAATTACAATGACTTTCCTTACTTTAAATAGATAGTAGTTCACTTGACACACGTGGGTCTTTCTTTTCGCAATTAATCGGAATTGCCAAAAATTTTCTTTTAATTTGAAATTCTTAGAATGTTACAAAATGCAACAATTTAAAAAAAGAAAAATTTAGTGCTCATACGACACTTGTGAATGGGTTGTGGACTGATAAGGTTAAGATATATATAGTTCTGCGTATTCAACATATAACTGGAAGTATTGAAGGTATACTAATTCAGAGGTGCACAAGAAAGTTCTTAACTTATAAACTACTGGAAATACCAAATCGAAGCAATTTTTGCACCTTTCAGAGCTTTGGTCAACGATTCCCAAACTGTCAAGTCAACAGCTCACATACAAGCTTGTTTCAGAAGAAAACACTCGGATACAGCAACGCACCCTAGTCAAATTAGTTTACTGAGACAATTTAACAATAATTTTTGGCAACATCATAATTTCCGATTAAAATGGTTCAGTTCAATTTTCAAGCGCCATGGGTACCAATACTCAACAATTGCATTAGTAATGAACTAGTAGCAACTAATAACAATCCACCATTTACCACTTTCCAATTGGCAACTATAGATCCAAAGACTGGATATCCACAAAATAGGACATTAATATACCGAGGTTGGCTATTTAATAATAAATCTTCCAACGTAATTACATTCACCACAGACAGGAGAATGGAAAAGTATCAAGAGTTGTTGCATAATGATAAAGTTGAAGCGGTTTTTTGGTTTAGTCATATTCGAAAACAAATTAGATTCAGGGGGAAAGTGAGATTACTTGACTCTGAGCATCAGCCTAGTATCGATTTAAACCATATAAATAGCGGTGAAGTAACACCAATTGAATTAGACTCCAATGAAGACGGCTCTAGAGCTCGTGTTCAAAAGCAACCGCTTCAAACCTCGTTATTATCTCCTTCATTTGCTGAAAAGGATAATACACAGGAAGACATAACTATAGGTCAATACGCCCCACCAACCAAAGAAGAATGGCAACAGGAATTAGACAGGCAGTGGAATGAATTGTCCAAAGCGTTGAAAACTTCGTTCAGGAAGCCAGAACCAAAATCGCCAATGACGGAAGAAAAAGCCAAATTGATTAGTAAGATACAGAGAGGTGTTGATGGGAAAAAGGAAGAGGATGGGTACAAGAATTTTGCCGTAGGGACAATCTTTGTCAACTATGTCGATTATTATGAACAAGATAAGGATAAGAGGTTTGTTTATGAGTTGGACGACGAAAGCCATACTTGGACCGAAGAAGAAGTATGTCCGTGAGCACATCCAGGGAACTTGGGAGGGGATTAAAGAAGGAGTTTAGTTTTGTAAAATAGATGGTATATAGAATACAGAGAGCTTGCACGTAAAATAAACGGTGCAATGTGTGGCGTCAAGTGTCGTGTAATCCCAGTTTGTGTCATTGATGCATTTGCGACATTGTCTCAGACTTGGTGCTTTGGTTCCATGTCGCAAAAAGTGCTATGCCGTAACTTCGAAATAAGTGACAATAGAATACTTATCTTTGTGATCAAACAAGAAGTTTTCTTGTTTTACTAAACTTTGTGTTACTTAAGTTGTTTTGTTTTTGTTTTGTTGATTGTTTGTGTGATTTGTTGTGATTTCGCAAAAGAATTTAAATTCCCCAATTTCTACTTTCAATTTTTACAATCCTTTATTCACAACTTTCTTCTTTCTTCTTTCTTCTTTCATTCTTTGTTTTATAACATACAGAACCTAATCTACAATTACAATATCAACAATGGCTACCGCAGCAACCGCAACTTCAGCTTCAAACTCAAAGCCTTACAGAGGTATGTTTTTTCTAACCCTAATGGGAATTCAATTTCTTTTTTATTTTTTTGGGGTCATTTGTTTTGGTTTCGGATTTTTTGTCCTTTGCCCGGCGCTTGATTCCAATTGATAAGACCCAATCACACTTGAGGGTCACCACTTGAATAGTTTTTAAAGTCAGTATACTAACAATGTCTTCTTTTTAGTTATGATCAAGGAGGCTATCTCCAATTTAAAGGAAAGAAATGGATCATCGTATGTATCCTAAAGCCTGCTTCATATGAAAGCTATCCCAGTACTAATATCCTTTTTAGCCGTCAAGCACTTAAAAAGTACGTTCAAAGCAACAATGACATCAAGGCAGCTAATTTCGACTCCTTATTCAACAGCGCTTTGAAGAAAGGCGTTGACGTTGGTGAATTTCTTCAACCAAAAGGACCTTCAGGGCCGGTTAAATTGAACAAGAAAGCAACAGCAATTAAGGAAACCAAAGCAAAGAAGGAGGTTAAGAAACCAGCAAAGAAACCTTCTGCTACCGCTGCACCAAAGAAAGTGACCAAAAAGACTCCAGCTAAAGCTACTACTACCAAAAAGACTACCACTAAAAAGGCAGCTACGGCTAAACCAGCAGCAGCCAAAAAGACAGCAGCCAAAAAGGCAGCAGCTCCAAAGAAAGCCAAAGTTGCTAAAAAATAATGGATCTTTTCATTTGCGATGATTACGTCCAAGAAATTTACGCTTCCTTCCTTTTAGTTTCAATTCATTCCGATGAGTACTTGTTTTATTCTTATCTTTTTTAAATATCTTGATGTGTTTTAATTTTCAAATTGTGATATTGAATCATATGTGTAGATAAAAACTCTTCATATTCAACCGCGAACATCTTCAAGTCTGTGTTGGATGTAACTGCTTGGAGTAAAGAGGTAATTCATGGATTGACTCGAATGTAAAAAGATTTTACTCGAGATTGTCCATAGATTCGGTTCAATATTGCCGAGGCGGTTTGGGTCGTGCTCCTTGTCGCGACAATAAGGAGTACCGACATTCACAAAGATTTTCACTTTTATGATCTCCCCTCTTCTGCCACAACAAACTCACATCCCTCAACATGTCGAAGCCGGTTGTAACCATCATTGTTGCCGCACTCAAGCCATTGTATGGAATAGGATACCAAGGTAGCCTTCCGTGGCGATTACGTAAAGAGATGGCTTATTTTAAGAGAGTTACAACGCGTACTAGTGACCCATCATTAAGAAACGCCGTGATTATGGGAAGGAAAACTTGGGACTCAATACCATCGAAGTTTAGACCCTTGCCTAGTAGGCTTAATATTATATTATCCAGGTCATTTGACAATGAAGTGATTGATGAGAACCTTCTACATGCAAAGTCGGTTCAAGACTCATTACAGCTTGTAAAGGATAAAAATATTGAACGCGTTTATGTCATTGGTGGGGCCGAGATCTACAACGAGTTTATCAAAAGTGGATTAGTTGATAACGTCTTATTGACTGAAATTGAACATACTGAGACAGAGAAACTTGACATGGACACATTTTTGAAATTTGATGTAAATCAATGGACCAAACTGTCTAAATCGGAATTGATTGGATTCACGGGAGAGGAAGCGATTGATGATGATATTCGAGAAGATAAGTTTGTTTACAATTACACATTATGGCAGAAACAATAGACGTATATATACATGTGGTATTAGACCTACTTTTTAACATCAAACACTCTCATTCTTGAGATAACTCTATCGTCATATGCCAATTCCTGAACCCATTCAGAACCTCTTTCAGTACCCTTTTTAACCCAGTTTGGTGGCCAGTCAACTTCTTCTTCTTTGGCCATCAACACATCCTTTTCTTTGAACGGTCTGGTATCTTTATTTACAATATGGGTGGTTCTCTCACCATAATCATCAGCGAAAAATCTCTTTGTAAAGAATCGGTACATTTTACGCGGCACATTCTTGAATCCTTGGATGGTGGGGACTGAATAAACATAGACTGGTTGTTCAAAGAATAATGGAATTCCCTTGTCGTCTTTGAGTACTGTGTCCATGTTGAATTCAGGGGCTAAAGGTGCATTGGCGTAATCTGACGAGTTGATGAACTTCATCGGTACTGGTTTCAAATTGTCATTGTCTTCGTCATCATCGTCGCTATACTTGGTTGGATTTTCCTCCTTATCTTTTGCTTTTGCTTCAGCTCTACGAGCTTCTTCATCGGCAATTGCTTGTGGTTTTTGCAATGGTCCAAGTAAGCCTTCGTGAATACCACTGATGTATTCTTTAAAGGCGCCTCTTCCGATACATACAATTCCCCCTGCGACTTCGTTGTTCGCATCATCAGAGACAATTTCAATCTTTTGTGGGAAAACTTTATACAACCCGAGAACGTCACTTGGTTCGTATAGGTCCGATCGTCTGACATACTCTGGCGGTTCGCCGATACCGTTTTCTTTGGTTTGGTCTGGCTGTATCTTCCCCTTTTCTGCTTCTTTAATTCTTAAATCTCTAATCCTTTGTGCCACAGCAGATCTAATATCCCCTTGTCTACTCTCACTAAAAATTTCAAAATCAACGGATCCGGCATTCAACACGGGTTTAATAAACCTGCGGAATATCCTCAATGATTCATCAAGAAAATCATTTGGTGGGGGTGCAATATAAATTGTCAATTTTCTAGGTATTCTATCATTGGTGTATACTTCTTCGCTTAAGTGGGACACACTAGCCATCCATTTTTTACGAATCTGCTTTTGCTCGTATTTATCATAGGCTATTGATGATCCGACTCCTATAAGAACTGACCAAAAGATGAGCCAGTTTCGAGATGGAAGTGAAATTCTGGGTATTCCCATCATTCTTAACGCGGGGTTGGAAAATCCTTTCTTTTTGGGAGGTTGTGGCTTAATATCGGGCTTGGCATCAGGCTTGGCATCGGGCTGTGGTGGCTCCGGTTTAGCTTCACTCATTGTAGAAGAGGCGTCTGTGTTGAATAATCTAGGATCGTCGATGTAGATTGCGAGAAGAAAAAATTTTGCCAAAAAAATTTGAAATTTTGCAACAATTGACATTTGGAGATTTCTCTATATGAACCTATTTAATTCAATTACCAAATCATTGTGATTTAGATCTTTACCGATAAAGACCAACCTGTTTTGTTTTATCTCATCCAATAGCGTACCATTTTCTATAATTTCATAGGTTTCTCTAACGCCTTGAACGACTCTAATATCATCTTTGTAGACCAATACACCCTTCAACCGATGTATTTCAACCTCTTTATCATTTACTTTGTTCTCCCATAGAACATGCTGAAGAAACTTTTCAATTTTCCCAAATCCACTTTGATTTTTGAAAAAGGGAAAGTCTATAGTGATTGTTGTGATTCTGCCGTCATGAAATGACGCATTAAATTCCGACAATCTAGTATTTGCTTCAAATGCATGTAGGTCCAAAATCTTGTCAAGATCAATATCTCCAAAGCTTGTGGGATATATTGGGGCTGTTTGGTTTATGCTTTTTAGTCTAGCAATTATCTCGGTGTGATCTTCAATCTTGTCAGATTTGTTCAATAAAATCACATCTGCCAATGCAACTTGTAAATGTGCAGTTGTGACACCTTCTTCAATTGGTTCCAAATCGTGTTCTTTATGCCAATGTCCACCTACATCATTCAAGCAAGTGAGAATATTTTCGGAATCAACAACTGTTATAACACCATCAATATAGATATTCGAAGCGAGTCCTTCATCAAGCCAAAACATTTTGGCAATGGGCGCCGGATCGGCAATACCTGTTGTTTCCAATAGGATGTAGTCAATCTTGTCTCTTGAGTTTTCCACCAAGTTTTCGATTGCTGTTACCCCATTATCCTTAACTGTGCAACATAAACAACCATTGCCAATATCTAGCCACTCTTGCACACTTTCGTTCTGGTCCTGTATCGTGACTGACTTTTCAATTACTGAGGAGTCTCCAAATTCATTCAAGATAATAGCTAGTCGCTTGTTGGATTTTTCTCCAATCTTTTTGAGTAAGGTAGATTTGCCAGATCCGAGATAACCAGTGATTATCGTAATGGGTATTTTCCTTGTTGACGATACAGTCGTCAGGTTCATCAGTGAGGTGGGCTCCGTTGTTACCCTTTCGGTTTTAATTACTTCATTCTCCGGTAAATCGACCACCAATTGTGGTATATCCTCTTCCATTTGTGTTGCGATGGTGAATGCCACGGCACGAATTTTCAAAAACAAAAACGAGAATTTCAATTTTAACAGTTCTATCCATTGACAGTTCAATGAAGAGATTCAATAAACTACTTGATGCCGCATTGATAGCATTGGTGACGTATCATCTCGTCATCTCTCCCTATACCAAAGTGGAGGAGTCCTTCAACATTCAAGCCATACATGATATTCTCAATTATGGTGCATTCTGCACAGAGACGATTGAAAAGTACGACCACAAGCAATTCCCTGGAGCAGTGCCGAGGTCGTTCATAGGCAGCTTGGTGCTTGCTTTATTAGCAAAGCCAGTCATTTTTATATCCTCTATTTTCGGTAAGGATCTATTGCAAGGGGAGCAAACTCAATTACAGACCATAGTTCGTGGTATCCTTGGTCTTACAAACGCATTGTCGCTAATTAGACTTAGAGATCAGCTAAACAAGGTAACATTCAGGGACAAAAAGAGTAATATCAAAGGATTTACTGGATTTTGGTACTCTGTTTTGTTGTTATCACAATTTCATCTAATCTATTACTCCTCCCGAACATTACCAAACTTTATAGCTTTGCCACTTGTAAATTTTGGATTGAGCAAGTTGATTGTGGGCGACTTGTCGGGGTTGACATGGTTGGCAATGACTGGTG
The DNA here is from genome assembly GCF_000315875.1 of Candida orthopsilosis Co 90-125. Taxonomy (NCBI): domain Eukaryota; kingdom Fungi; phylum Ascomycota; class Pichiomycetes; order Serinales; family Debaryomycetaceae; genus Lodderomyces; species Lodderomyces orthopsilosis. The sequence continues at coordinate 908,529 of NC_018301.1, forward strand.
TTGTATTTAGAATGGAAGTGGGTGTATTTGCTGTGGTCATAGCAGTAGTTTCCTCCTTGGTATATGGACAATCGAATATTGTTGCAAATATTGTGCTTCTATTTGCCGGGGGTTTATTCGGTACATTAACGACATTATTTATTGACTCCTATTTCTGGGGTAAGCCACTTGTTCCTGAGCTCAGTTCATTCATCTTCAACATTGTCGATGGTAATGCAGCTGAATGGGGTGTTGAACCATGGGGAGCCTATTTCAACAAATATCTTTTCAAGTTATTCAGACCACCAGTGGTTCTCATTTTGTCTGTTATTGGGTTCTTGAATGACCCTGCCGATGATGGGGTAGCTATCACGGATACCAAGGCTGTGCGTCATCCAGCAAGAAACTCCTTGCGTATATTGTACACTTCATCAATCATTTTTATTGCAATTATGTCTTTCCAACCGCATAAAGAATGGCGTTTTATCATTTACACTATACCAATATTTACCCTACAAGCAGCTAATGGGTTGAGCAATATCTCGATTAAGTGGAGTCTCAGCTTCTCAAACAAGTTGTTGACCTTGATTATCTCTTTCTTGGTTTTGGTTAGTGCGTTGCTTTCGTTACAAATGGGATATATCTCTAGTTTTAACTATCCTGGTGGAGAAGCCTTGGAATTTGCTAACTACTATGTGTCGGAACACTACAGTGGTAGAAATGTAACCCTCCATATTGATGTTCCAGCTTGTATGACCGGGATCACCCGATTTGGTGAGCTACATCGTGAGGGGGTAAAGTACGATAAATCAGAGACTGACGTAGATTATGACACCTTTGATTTAGTTATCACCAGAGATTTAGTACACGGCTGGAAACTCCTACACAAAGCAAAGATATTCAAAAATTTGGACCTCACAACTATCTTGAAATTGATTGAAACGCAAAAAGCTGATCGCTCAACGTTATTTGTACTTTTGAAAATTATGGTCGATGAATTTTTCAACGGGTCGAACCAAACTTTGAAAAGCTTGTTGCAATCCACTATTGCGTTGGAAGACTATATATATGTTTATGAACAGCCCATTAAACTGGAAGAAAGTGTTCAAGAGGGCATACGTTAAAACTTGCAATAATCATACATCATTATTCATTAGTTATATTAAAATTCTAGATTCTCTTTTCACTTTGCTAGCCGGTGAAAGTCTAACATCATTTTCCTCTCCTGTAGGAAAAGCAATCGGCTTGATACGACCCACTCTTTTAGCCGTGGATATAATCCATGAATCGTTCAAAGTATTCAACTGTGATGGAACTTCAGTTGGGCTCGATGATCTAGAAGTATTAGGACTAAGGAACTCGTTGTCAAGGATGGGTCTGTTTTCATCTTTTGGTGGAGAAAGATCCACATCGTAGTTCAATTTCACGGGCGAAATGGGCCTGTTCAGTTTATAACGTTGTGATAATTTGGCCCTGCCAAAACGTTCTCGTAATTGCGATACTTGTTGATTTCTCATTCGTTGTGACGTTTCTTGTAGTTTCGAAGGACTGGGCACCTTTGAGCGTGGGGTTGATATCTTGCTTGGTGAAAATTGTCTTTGTGGTGTAGGAACCGTATTCTCTCCTTTAAGTTGCCTCTGTTGGTGGGTCCTACTTGCAAGAGGAGAAGAATTACTCACGTAAGTTTCATTAGCAAGCTCCTCTTCTTCCAACCTATCTCTATGTTTTTGCAACCATAAGTGAATCACATTTCTAGCCAAACGTTTGTCAGCTCGTTCTTGGAAAGTGTCTAGTAACTGATAGTGTCGTTTTACGCCCTTGTTAAACTTGAATATCCAGTCCTGTGTACTTCGTCTCAAAAGCGCAAAATTTCTCTGAGCAAACTGGTCTTCTCCTTGTTCATTCATGGCATCTATCTGCTCAAGGCGCGACCACCAATATGCAAAGGTCTTATAAATCAACCCTTCGTCGTGAATTTTAATCTTCTCATTCAATTCATGAACCTCTTCAAGACGCTGTATCCAATGGGAAATAAATGTTCGAAGACTTGGAATGTATGAAAAGTCGATATTCTGCAATTCCTTTTGGTAGAAATATTGTTCTCTCCACTCGGCAAAATATCTCAGCTTCAATAATGAGTCTGAGTAATCGGTCACGTATTGTAAACGGGTGGCTAATTTGTCCTCCACTACAGAATCGTACTTATCCTTCCAAGCTGACCAAGCATATTTAAGCCGATGTCTGTCAATTAACCCGACATGCTCAAACTCTTGCATCCATTTATTGCAACGACTCCTCCATTTGGTGAGAAACTTATTAGCAACCGCATTATCAGCTTGAAAATCCAATTTTTTAGCGGCATCTAATACGGTTTTCCATCGTTTCAAAGCAACCCTTCCTAAAGAGTGTTCACTAAACTCCGCAGCTTCGGCATCTCGCATGACTGCCTCCTTCAATTTCTCCTCCCATTGTGTGTATATTGACACCACCAACTCTCTGTTTGCTGAATTCTCACAGTGTTTCGCCATTGTTTCAAGTTCCCAATTTTTAAAGACATCACTCATCGCGTTTAGTTCTTGCGAGGCCGCAAACATATTGGCATTCCTTCTCAATGTCCATATCTTGAAATAGTGCTGAATGAGTTTTCTATCTTGGAATGATCGAGCCTCAAGTGCTCGGGATGAATTCAGCCTCCATTTCTCAAAAAGCGCCTTCTTTTTTGAAATATTACGGTCATAGATGGTTTTTTGCGCCCATTCGTCGAGACGTAATTGGCATCGCCATTTATCAAACACAATATGAACCACTCGGCGATTTTGTTTGTGTTTAAAATTTTCCAATTTGTAAATCAATTCTGTGGATTGCTGCCATTTCCGAAACCAGATTTCAACCACAAAGTGATTTCTTATTTCTTTAAATTGTTGCAATTTGGAAAACAAATCAACCGCGCCGGACTCCGGGTTCAATAACCTATACCAATTGGTAAAGGTCCTTTTCAAAAGGGATTGAATATTTAACTCAATAAAGTATTCGCATCTCTCCTCTAGTTCAACATATGTTCGTTCAGCGTATTTCGCTTTTTCTTTCCAAGCATTCGTATACTTTCGAAGTAGAGTTTTTGTATAAAGTTCCTCTGCATCTGCATAATAACCCTTGACCAAAGCAAATGTGCTAAACCATTTATTAAGAACACGCCTCATATTCAATTGTCTCGCTTTGAACCCAAACTCCCTTATTTTCTTCAAGGCCATTTTCAATCTCCATATCATCAACAATTGTAACTTCTCTTCATAATGCGATGAAGTTATCTGATCTCTCAATTGGATCTTTGTCGTAACCAACCTCCATTTTGACAATATCAGTGGTCTCTTGACGAGCTTCGGGCAAAGACTCTCAACCTTTCTCACCCTTGCCAAATTGCTTCTCCAAACCTGATACATGAACTCCTCCAAACCTCTTAGCCTTTCAAAGTCAAAACAACTGGCACGCATGAGCAAAGTTACCAGTTCTGAGGGGTTTTCACACAGTAATAGCGACTGTAGAAAAATGAATCTTTCCAACACGCCTTTCAAGTCAATTGCAGACCCCGACTCTAAAATCGAGTTAACAACCTCTGGTAGTTCTTCAATGTACTCGTAGTCCCCTTTAGTAGCCATGGGTATATTTTGATCCAAGAACTCGAGATAGTGTCTGAATAGACGAGGAAAGTCAGGGTTAACATCTCTGCTAAAGTCCTTTAGCTCTGTGACAACTTGCATAAGACCCGGGAATACCGACATTGGGTCCGTGCGTGCATCTTCTTCTGTACCTCTTAGAAATGTGCTAGTTGACTCTTGTATATATCTTTGGTTCAAGTGTTTGTGCATATTTGAAAATAAGGGTGAAATGTCAATCTCTCTGTCACTACTCTCAAAGTAGTTGACATGCTGGTGCTTCTTGAAAACCTCTATTATTGAGCAGGATACTTTCCACACGCTCACAGTTGGACGTGCAACCAAAACTGGCAAAAGAAGACGATAAATGGCCAAAAATGAAGAATTGTTTGAGCTTAATTCAAGGGGATGGTAAATGTCTATAGATTCTGTAGTGCTAAACACTGAATCTCCTTCATCGTCATTATTCTGTGACTCGACGATATCTGCTAGGACTTCAGTGTCTTCTAAATTATCCTCATTGATGAGATTCTTGTAGAAGTTCATATCGTATAGAAGACAAGAACATATGTAGTCTTTGAGCTCATGCTCAGCATTGTCTCTCAGCTGGATCGTGCGGTGCAAGATATTGGTGAGCTTCCTCGCTATCGTTTGGTAGTCTGATTTTATTCGTAATGGATTTGCAGAATCTGAAAGAAGATTGAGCATCGCTCGGAGTGAACCTTCGTTGGTGTCATTCCTGGTTTTAAGATGGTTCAAAACATTAGAAAAATCGATCTCATGTGTGCTTGGTGTCCCACGATACGCTACGGTATGGTAGCCAATTGTTTCAATATTCGACCACAAGCTTAAAACATGATTATTTCCATCTAGCGCCAAAAAGGTTCTCAAATAGTTGATTGCCGACTTTGCAAACGTCTCATATTCTCCTGAATCTTCCACATTATGATCCTCAAGCTTCTTCAATTCCTTTAAGATGCCATGTAGGGCCTCCTTATATTCCATGTTAAAACAATTTCTCCATGCGATATCACTGTGATTCTATTTACTTTTTTTTTTTGTGTGTGTGTGTGTGTGTCTGTCTGTCTGTCTAAATTTAGAACACCCAAAAGGCTTTTACTCTTCAGCTACCAAAGAAAGGCATATCCAAAGTGCATCCGTATTCCAGTTTACCCAATCCTTCAGCCAGGGACCGTATCAGGAATAGAAGATCCGCAAGTTACGACTCACAACGGGTGAAAGTTCCTGGTTCCCAATATGCTCAGTACAACACAAACCAACAGCAGTACCTGCAGCCAAGAATGGCCTCCGATTCTATAATATACGACAAGTATGGTGATCTATCCTTCTATCAGCCTCCCCAAAGGCAATACCAGTCCCTGGAATCTAACTCTGAGAGAACCAGCTTTGATTCCATTAGCAGTTCAGGAGCTAGCCAATCCTTCCATACTCCCATTAGTCAAGAATTTGCTCAAGGAGGGTCTACTGCTATGCTTCCCTACCCAACGCTGGATTTGAATACTATAAGTCCTGTTCCAGAGTCTCCAGAGGCTGAATCGAGTAAGCATGGGGAAACCTCCTCACCTTCGAAGTCTATTACAAATAGTCTCACATCGAATGCCATAGGGTCCATCATAGGAAGCTACAATTACAGTCAAAGCTCTGTAGATTTGCAGAAAAAGTCGGCAACTCCTGAATTGATAAAGCAGACGTCAAGCGACTCATATACAAGAATTGGTCTGGACAACAGTCGCTCTACGCTGTCGCATCGTCGACAAGACTCTGATACATCCACCTTGTCAAACCAATCTTCAAATGAACAACAAAATAAAAGCAAGCGGTTTGTTAGGTATGCAATGAACACCCAAGCACATTCAGTAAATGCTTCCAAGAAATGGGATATAGATAATGTCCTACAATGGCTAAGAAAGCACCAATTCAACAGCTCATGGCAAGATACATTCAAGAATAATGAGATATCAGGAAATCGGTTTTTGGAGTTGGAAAATTTTGACAAGAATTCGATGATTTGGAAGCAATTTTCAAAGTATTTGAAGCTTGACTCTAATCTCAACTCTATAGAGAGATTCATCGAGCTACTACGAAATGAAACTGAAAAGGAATCAGAAAATAAAGATAACCTACTACCGGCGAACATAAAGTATGAAAACAGGAAATCGACACCAGTCTTTTCAAAACACAAGTCAAGCTCCTCTGTGTCTTCTACAAACTCCGCATCATCAACGCAGCGGCCAACCTCTTACATAGATATAAGGTCTAAAGACCAGCCTCCTACATCGGCTCACCTGTTTTTCCGAAGAAACAGGAGTGGATCAAATGAAGGTGATACAAAGAGAAAAAGTCAAGTATTCGATGAAAACAAGAGACATTCCAAGTTAGACTTTAAGAAAAATGGTGGTATTCTTAATACAATTAGAAAGTATGGTGGGGACAAAGCAGTTGGTATGGTGAAGGCATCTACAGGACGACAAAGTAACAGAAATAGCACAGTGCTGTCGTATTCGAATCAACTGCCGGTACAAGAGTTTGAGAGCTTATCTCCGACGTTGGTACCTCCTAGGCCGGTTGCTCGGAGATCAATTGACAGTACAAATTCTGCAAGCTCGGTTCCCTTGTTTCGGATTGAAAGGTACGAAGAGGTGCCATCACCTTTAGATGATATATACATGCCGCAGAAGTTTCTGCAATATGCTGCAAAGACTATCTTAGTCAGTAGTGACAATAGATCCTTTGTTCCATTCTCATTAGCAAATGATGAACTAGATGATATTCCATCGGCCAGGCTGAAAATAATCCTGCATTTGGGCATGGTTGATGTGGGAACTACTACTATACATTTGACTGATTTTAATGCGACCGAAGGAGAAGCCTTGCCTGATGATTTGATGTCAAAAGTTCTTCAGCAAGATTCTTTAGTGAAGTTTGTTGTTAAACAATATGTTGACTCGCCCGATGGAACATTGAAAACTACCTCGACAGTTTCATCAGATTCCAAGTCGTTCGAAACCAGCGACGAACACAGGACATACCCAGCGACTCCACAATATTTATTGCAAAATCTCAATACCACCAATGTTGATTATTGGAACTTTAAAGAACAAGCAAATTTGTCAAAGATTTCTGAAAATCCGAAAACTGCATCCAGAGAAACTCAGATAGATGCTTCAATACTAAGTGAAGGAAGGGCAAGTGAACCAGGATCATTTACAAATGAGTTGACACGAAATTTCGATCAACTAAGGCAGAAATCCAACCATCACAATTTCCCTTTGAAGTTTCCTTTTCGGACCAATAGTAAAAAGAAAACGCCTTTGCTTCAAATCGATACTTCGGGTTTCGTTAGTCTGAGGAACTCTTCGGCGTCTCCTGAATCTACAGGGTCTTCATTTAAAGTGATAAGAAAGGGTGCTAATGAAATCAATTTTGATGAGAGGCGAAAGTCACCTTTTGAAAAGAAGGCGCCAAAATTAATTGCAAACATATATGAATCATCCCTATCTGACTTCAAAAGCTCACCTATTTCAGCAACCACGGTTATGACACTAAGAGATGACCCGAGGGATGCAAAATTGAAAAAGAGCGCTAGTCAAAGAAGTGATTTAAGGACGGACTCAATAAAGGCGCGAAGAGCTGCTCCACCTCCACCTAAAGATCGTCGCTCTCAGATTCGACAACAGCACTCAGCTTTGCTCAATGTTCAATCCATACACTCTCCTGCTAGCTCAAGTAACAGTAGGAATTCTGATGGGGATAGTGAAGATGATTTTTTTGTGAAGCCCATGGATAGTAAGGAAGTATCTGCAGAGCACTCAGGTGGTATTTGTGATACAGAATCAACAAAGTCTGATGCTGACTCTGAAAGTGATTTTTTTGTCAAGCCAATGAGACAAAAGACGCTGCAGATGACGGTTAGACCTCCTGTTGAAGAGCTTTATGACAACTTGGAAAAGTACTTTCCTCATACAAATCTTGACAAGCCGATAATCGATGAGGAATCACCAGAACAGCCCATAAAGGAAAAAAAGCCGTCTATTTCGCGGACATTTTCAAATGCCAATATTTCCCCTGTCAATCAGCAGCAAACGGCACCCACAAATAATGCACGGATCAAAAGAATGAAAACTATTAGAGGTGTCGCCAACGAGGCGCGTCGTAAGGCATTGAAGTGGAAGCAACAATCGCCACCTATCACATTTGCAAACATTTCCAGAGAAAATAGTAAGAAATTGGCAAGATCAAATACCAAAATGTGGGGACAAAAAGTGTTTGAAGTTACAAGCAGCGAAATTGAGCGTGGAGTTGTAAACAAGTTCCAAAACAAAGACGGTCGTTATCAAGAGTTTGCCTGGATAAAGGGTGAATTGATTGGACGTGGATCTTTTGGTGATGTATATTTGGGTTTGAATGTAACCACTGGTGAAATGTTGGCAGTGAAGCAAGTTGTTAGAAGCAACAAACTTGATCTAGAAGGAATAATGGCATTACATAAGGAGATTGAAACGATGAAGGATTTAGACCATAAGCACATTGTACAGTATCTCGGTTATGAGCGGAAGAATAACACCTATAGTTTGTTTTTGGAGTATGTTGCTGGTGGATCAATTGCCATGTGTCTCAAATCGTATGGGAAATTTGATGAGACTTTGATTAGGATTATTACCAAACAAGTTTTGCTAGGTTTGGAATATCTACATTCTAATAACATCATCCACCGAGACTTGAAAGCGGATAATTTGTTGTTGGATATTGATGGTACTTGCAAAATATCTGACTTTGGAATATCTCGTAAAAATAATGACATTTACAGCAACGCCAATATGTCTATGAAAGGAACTATATTTTGGATGGCACCAGAGGTTATTGATAACATGGTGGAGGGATATAGCGCCAAGGTTGATATATGGTCATTGGGATGTGTTGTTTTGGAAATGTTTGCTGGAAAACGTCCTTGGTCAAATGAGGCTGCAATTAGTGTCATTTATAAGGCAGGAAAAGAGAAGAAGGCGCCACCTATTCCTAAAGATATCGCACATTTGGTAAGTGAAGAGGCTGAAAATTTCATAAACAGGTGTTTCACTATAGATCCGGCATTGAGACCCACCGCAGAGGAATTGTTGAATGACCCTTTTGTCACCACGTCTCGAGAGTTTAATTTTGGATCGACAGAGTTGGGCAGACTCATCAAGTTTAATAGTAAAGTGTATCCTTCATAAACGTTTATTCATCTATATACATGTTTGTTTACTTTAATCTTAACTCATTAACCCTCAATACAGTTTGGAAAGGTTCAACATTTGTAGTCTTTACTCTTCTACATCTTGGTTTCTTTTTCACCACTTGGTAGAGGGGTTCTCTAGTTATCTCAACCACACTTGCTTGTAACTCGTAAATGGAAGTATCAATACCACTGCTGACATTTAAAGTGTGAGTTGTAGATCCTAACGTAGTGACATCATTTAAGTTCAATACATCACCTACTTTGACATTTTTCAACTTGTATGGTAAATATATCTTATCCCCCTTTGTTACCAAGTAAGGCATGTTGTATAATCGCGTAATTGCATACAAGTCTTTGGATCCATTGGATGAAAGCTTAAGTGCAGATATACTTTTGTAGATGTCTTGTTTTGGAAGTGAGTTCGTAAGTGAAATGTTGGGTGTGACCTTGCTTGATGCAGCGATTGTGCTTTGAAACCTAACAACAGGACTGTAGCATATTGGTCGTATAATTCTGGCCGTTCGATTAAATAGGAGTGACATGATGAATAATTCTTCTATTTGATGTGCAGAGACCCCTTTTTGAGCTTGTCTATTTGCTGAGGATTTGAAAATTTTTATTTGAATAAGGTGAAAGCGGTGCGGAAAATTTAGGACTCGAGGATGCTGCTACCTGTTGGTTGAATTTAGAACTTACAACTAAACCAAACTAACCTTATGAGGTCTATTCTTAGAGGAAAGAAGATGCAGATATATAGGTGTCCTACTATGTATACTATAGGCTTTTCTCCCTCAGTATATCCAAGTACAAGTTGGGGCTATTATATACTTTCGGGTGAATGGTTTGAGTCAGATGACAAACACAGCGACGAACAAAACAAAACAGAAAAAAAAAAATTTTAATTCTGAAAGGGAACTCTGCCGAAACGCAAATTTATTAAATCAATAACAGTTCTAACGGTCAAATACCAATCGATACTTTAAAGTTGTCGATAAACCACATACACATATACATATTCTAGCATAAACCGGTCACGATCAAGTGAAAAAAGGATCACTACTACTTGTTTTTGCTCTTGGGATTTTTCTTTCTATCTTTCAATCCACTTTCACCATTGAGATTGTTTCCCGAATTTTTGACAGCTAAGGGCCATCAAATTCTTATTCAATACCAAGCATTCGTTAATGGTTCCCCAATTGAATCTATATTGAGATTTAATCTTCAGCATATACAACGTTTAGAGATTTAAAAAGTTGAAAACTTAAAAAAAGTAGCTACATTGCATCATACACTTCGAAAAGGATTGCTACGCTTATCCACTACTTTCAAAACTATCGAATAGCATTTCATTAAAGAGTCATGTCTGGGCTGTTTTGGAAATTTAGCAATGGGTTCACATCCCTATCAAATATTACCACCTTACTTGAAAACTATAATCTGAATCAAGAACAGAATGATTCCCTGTCGGTGAATACGAATAAAGTAGAAGAAGAACAGCGTGACGTGCTTATTAAATTATTGGATGAAAATGACTTACTACAGGAGCTTTTGTCTAATAACCCAATGTTATTGGAGTTTTTGAGAGATGAACATGTGTTGAGTATGTTGGTTGATATTGTTATATCAAACGATTCTGAAACGGAGACTCTGGAGGATAAGAAAGGAGCAAAGGGAAAAGACACAGTCACCACTCCAAAAGATGCCAGCAAACCATCTGACTCGAAAGAAGAGGAGACTCATGAAGAACTGTCGTCCGGTGACAAAAGGGATGAAGAAGAACCAACCCACCAAGACTCTGGTGATCTGGATGACCAAGATGACGAAGCGGAGGATGAACTGCCTGAAGATAGGTTCAGACGAAGGGCAACCTTGGCGTCTGAAGTTCTCAGTGCCGATGTCTGGTCTTTGACTGATACTGTGATGGAGTCTACTGAAAATCTCAATAAGTTGTGGAGTGTCTTGGATTCAAAGGATGCACTTGACATTCATGTGTCAACACATTTTATGAAAATTATGGAGCATTTACTCGACATGAAATGTGATGAAATGATCACCTATCTTATAGACAATCAACCAAATTTGGTGGAAAAATTTATCAACCATTTATCTAATCCACCATTGATGGATTTCTTGCTAAAATTAATTTCCACTGACAAACCTGATAACTCGACTGGTATAATAGAATTCTTGCAAAATCAAGACCTAATTTCACACTTGATAAATGCATTGGATGTGTCAGATGTTCCTGAGAGTGATACAGAGAAAGGCAGCAAAAGTCATGAGTTACTTTTAATTGAACAAAGCTCAGCTGCAGACTTTCTCAAGGCACTAATAACGATTTCAGCAAATTCTACCGCTGATAATTCAACTATAGGACCCAATGAACTTACAAGAGAGCTTGTTTCGAAGCAACAAATGACTAGGCTATGTGATATCATGCTTAAAGGTGGGTACGCCTTGGCAAATGGTGTAGGGATTATTATTGAGATCATCAGAAAGAACAACTCAGACTATGACATATTGCCTGTATTATATATCACCTTGGAAAGTCATCCACCAACTGGAAGAGACCCAATTTATCTTGGTCACTTGTTGAGGGTATTTGGAGAACGAATTCTGGATTTTAATGAGTTGTTGATCAAAGAGCATACTGATTCTAAATTGAGAACACCGTTTGGTGTGATTCAACCATTAGGATTTGAGAGATTTAAAATTTGTGAATTGATAGCTGAGTTGTTGCATTGTTCTAACATGGCATTGTTGAATGATAACAAAGGCTTCGATGTTGTGAAAGAGCGTGATGAATTGAGAACAAAAATGAAGGAGTATGATCCAATTAGCTTTAAGTACAATGAGGCTATCACGTTACCTCATGAAGACGAAGAAAACGAAGAAATTAATGATGCTGATGAGACAGGCAACTCAATCAGGGACGACACTATTGATGAATTTAACAAGCAGGAGGACACCATTGACGAGGATGAACCACATGCAAATTCTAATTTAACTGAAGAACAAATTAGGGCAAATCCAGTAGTGGGTGACTTTTTGAAAATTGCATTGTTCGACACGCAGATTATTTCCAATATATTATCAATGTTTTTCCGCTTTCCTTGGAACAACTTTTTGCACAATGTTGTGTTTGATGTCGTGCAACAGGTATTAAATGGATCCATGGATATTGGATTTAATAAATTTTTGGCCATTGATTTGTTTCACCTGGCTGATATCACCAACAAGATTATCGAAGGTCAAAGGCTATGTACCGATTATGAAACCAGCCACAACGGTTTACGTTTGGGATTTATGGGTCATTTGACCTTAATTGCGGAAGAGGTTGTCAAGTTTGTGCAATTGTTCCCATCAAACACATTGAGTGAATACATTAATGAAAAAATTGAGAGCGATGTGTGGGAGGATTATGTGAGTAACGTGTTATATGATACTCGAGAAAAGTATAATGCCATTTTGGGGGGAAATGAGGATGAAGACGACAGAGATGAGGAAGACAATACAACGTTTGACGAAGGGTTGGGTGAGATTATCGAAGAGGTTAAAACTGGATTGGTTTTCCATGACGATGAGGAAAGAGAAGTTGAAGAGGCTCATGATGAGGATACTGGTAATGGTGACGACGAAGAGAAGAGTGACGAAAGTAAAGCCAAAGATAAGAAGGATTTGTTAGATAGTGATGAATCGGAATCTGACGAGGATGATCATTTTTCGAACTACATGTCGCAACAACTCGCCAATACTTCAAATAACGCAAACCAGGAACGTGAAGAGAGTTCAAGTGAGGAAGATGAGGATGACAAACATATTACAAATGAAGGTGACGCTGATGACTATATAGATCCTAATGATGACGGTATGTCATACAAGAAATCCAACCCGTTGTATGATAGTAAGGGTGAATTGAAAAATGCACATCCTGAGTTTGATAAGGATGCAGATGACGATTCAGATTCAAGTTCAAACTCAAGTTCAGATGAGGAGCTTGACGCAGATGCTCCTAAATTGACGAGATCTGCAAGCAAAAATTAAAGCCACACGGATGGATGGCTCATGGCCCATTTACGATGACGATTGATTTGTGTACAATAAAATGATAATGCATTGAATGTTATTCTGATATAGAATTATTTACGAACCCTGTTATATACTTTTAATGGACTGTTGCTTTAAAATTAGCCCTTCCTTCTCTTTCAAGTGGCGGTACTTGCTGAATTATTGTCTTCCCATCGCCGTTGACTGTAATGCCATTTTCTATTTTGGTGTGATCTTCTTCAGATGGTGGGACTCCCCCCATCAAGCCTTTACTCATGGCAAATCCGGACGATCTCTCACCAACGCCACCATCGTAAAATTCATCTTCTATTGGATGCATAAGAACTGTGTTTTTGTTTGTGATTGTGATTAACGTGTTTGTTGGTACACACAACCAGTCACCCCTTTCAAAGGTCAATGGCTCGCTGGAAACAAAAATGACATCCTGGGATCGATTTAATCTCTCCATTTTGAAAAGTCCCGGCTGGTATTCGAAGAACTTGGAGCCGGTGCTGAAATGGAGCGATGCTGCTTCATCTGTCTTCGATGTAATGTATCTACTTACAACAATCGATTCTCCGTCAGTTGCAGCAAAATTCAACAACGAAGGTTCCGATGTCACTTCAGTCTGCCAGTTTTTAATCAACTCTATGGTCTCCAAAATAGCCTTTTTCAAAATTGTATGAGAAAACTTTGTATCTCTTGACAGTGGATCGTAACCCATTTTGTTCAAAGTGTCAAGAAACAACGCAAAACAACATTCTGAATCGGTTGATCCCTGTATATAAAGAAAGTACTTGTCATCTAAATGGTTTATGAGCTTTTTCTTGATCAAATTAAAACATGATATACCACCATTATGCATAAACATCAATTTGCCATAACTAAATGGATGGCAATTTGTTTCCGATAACACACCTTGTGTTGATGCTCTTACATGAGCAAAGACCAACTCTGACTCAGTACATTGAGATAGATTGTTCAAGTTGACGTTATTCCAAGCTGGTGTTATGGCTTTAAAGATGCATGGTTCGTTGTGTTCAGTATAGTATCCAACCCCGAATCCATCACCATTGATTGGGTTGCGCATGTCTAACCGTAGTCTGGAATCGAATGATTGGTTGATTATTGAGTGGGCTGGTTTAGTTAGTAGATCGGATAAGACCATCAGCTCTCTCCCTTTGAATATCATAAACCTGCACATCTTTGAATTAGTTAGGGTGTGATGTCTTGTGGTGACTAATGCCACAATTTTTATTTGTTTTTTTCCGTTATCAACTTTTATTAGTAACGTAGGACATGAAATACATTACTGGAAGATAATAAACTTTAATTGGAGTATTTAGTTGTAAGAGTAGTATATACATATATCGTACTATTTATATATCTGTATTTTGAAATCAAACTAGTGCACTACTTTACCGGGAAAAGTCGTTGTAGCTTTTGTCTTTCAGAAGTTTTGCACGAAAATTGATGCAAAATTCAATAGACTCTTCCGCTGTAATCAACCACTTGAATTGAGCATGCCTTAACACATTATTTACTGGGGTTCCTTAGTAATCCCAATCCATATTCCACACAACAGTACTACGAATCGATTAGGGTCCAATAAATTGCAAAAATTGAATACATGTGGTAGCGTATATCTCCGCGTGATAAGATTGCTGATCGGAACAAGCAAGTGACACAAAAACATATTGTCTGCCCTTCATTTGTCGAATCCTTCTATTTAATTCCATCCAATTGAACACACTTTGCATTGGACAAACGACTTCCACGAACTATAAAACCTTTGTTAAATCTTTACGTTACCTCGAGAATTCAATTCTTTTTTAGAACAAGGTTTTATATTTTGGAATTGAAATTTATTGCCCGTAACCAAACATGTCACTTTTCAGAACATTACAATCGTCTCCAGCAACAGTCACTCTTTTCCACAATAGCAGAATCCCATTGTCGAATGAATTGTACAAAATTTTAAACAAGACTTACGATTCTTTACCAGAAAAGCCGAAGTATGATTTTCAGATTGATTTGATGAAGAACCAGATGCCTACTTATGAGCAATACCAAATTTTTGTCAACAAATTTCTCAAGACTGATCAGGCTAAAAAGACATTGCATGACAGCTTCCCCTTTTTGAATGAAAGACTGACTGATTTGCTTGACTCACATGGTAAGAAGGTGACCATCAAGGGAATTGACTGGTCAAACAAGGTATTTTCCCAATCAGAGTATCAAAAGATTTACGATACTTTTAACAAGTTAGTCGAAAATGAAAACGATCATTCAGTCGACACTAACCCAGCTCAAATTTTTAAAGCTCCTTTAGTCGTTGATTGGGACCAAGACTTGTTGGCTGGAGACCAAGAGACCTTGAAGGCCTTGTTGGCAAAATACGTTGATCAATAGGTAATGTTAGTTCTGAATAGATGGGTGAAATTGTCACATGTCTTAGATATTCTTTTAGGGTAGACATCCTCTTTCTACGTAATACAGTTGACTTTGATATATCACAAGCCAAAGAAAATACGGGGTCATGAATTCACGCGCTGAAAATCAATCTTTGAACATCTCTTTATTCATCAACCCAAAATGACAAAGCTGTATCTACTCCTTTACAATGGAGTGTCTGCATTACTTTGGACGTATATTCTATACCACTGCTTAATTGATATTTCCAATGGGTACCACCTGTTTGAGCCTGGCCATGGTACTCCCCACAAATTCATGATTGCAACCCAATTGTTCAACTCATCATTTGAGTTCCTTCACTCAGTGTTTGGCTTGGTACCCACCCCAATTCCAACGTTGCTTCTTCAATCATTTGCTAGGTTGATCATTTTGGTTGGAATATGCTATGTCATTCCCGAATCGCCAGCCAACTACAACATATTCACATTTGCTGGATTAACGTTGGCATGGTCCATTACTGAGATTATCAGATACGGTTTTTATGTGCTTAAGTTAGGTAAATTTACAGTCCCTTATTCGATCTTGTGGTTGAGATACTCGGCGTTCTTTATATTGTATCCTTTAGGACTTGTTTGTGAAAGTGCTACTGTTTACAATTCTTATGAGGTGATTGAATCGAGGTTGCCAAGGTACTCCAAGTTTTTAAAATACGCTTTACCTTTGTACATTCCCGGGTTTTTGTATTTGTACAGCTACATGATAAAACAAAGAGGAAAGGTTTTGAGAAGAGAGAAGGAGAAGTTGATTTAGACGTGTATAGTTAATAGACACTTATTAGGTCGCATCTGGTAGCGAGTTTCCCAACAAAAAATCTGCCGTACCGAGGTTTGATTCAATTTTCACCACCATTCATCTCCAACTCTTCACCATGGCACAACCAGAACCCAATAGATACCTAGTTGCATATAATTCTATTTCAGCATCATGTTGGTCTGTTGTATTGTTCAACACTGTTTTCCTTTCCCTTACCTTGGGACAGCCATTTGTGTTTACCAAAACTAATCTCATAACTACTGGAATTCAATCATTAGCCGTGGTTGAGATTATCAATGCTGCGATTGGGTTGGTGAAATCACCTTTGTTTACGACTGTCACTCAAGTGTTTTCTAGGTTATTAATCGTTTGGGGTATTCACCAGTATTTGCCAAACTCACCTGCTAATTACCATTGGACATATATCACCTTGTGTTTGAGTTGGTCAATTACTGAAATTATTAGATACTCATACTATGCTCAGCATTTAAGAAATGATGTTCCATATTGGTTGACATGGTTGCGTTACACCACTTTTTACGTCTTGTACCCAACTGGTGTCTTTAGTGAAGTGTATCAAATTCTTTTGTCTCTTGATGATGCTGGATTCTATTACGGTTGGTTTTTGAAAGTTATATTGGTCACTTACATCCCTGGATTTTACATGCTTTACACTTATATGATCAAGCAAAGAAAGAAGGTTCTTGGACCGCAAAAGGTGAAAAAGAATTAGATTTATTAGAATCTATGTACCCTGTACGCGTTTCATAATTTCAGATAACTCATCCAATACTTGTGTTAACGGACTCATGCTGAATGTTTTGTTACTATTCTGCTCCATCATTTGCCTTAAATACAATGTAGCTACCGAGTTTTCTATTCTCGTCACCGAATTCAACAATTCTTGTACATTGGGATCAACTAATCTCTGATTTTGTTTGAATCCCTCTTTGATGTAGGTGCCTCCATTCATAAACGACAACAAGTTTTCCAAACGTAGTGAGATGTTATTAATCGCGGTGATGCACTCGATCGGTATCGTGCCAATCACTCTAGTACTGTGCTTTTCATCTGCATCCAATCTCTTTTGAAAAATCTCAAACCTCAACTTTAGTCTGGTTGAGTACACCAAGGTGATCAATTCTGGAGTTTCCAACCCCTTTAGCTTCCTCTCTCCAATCTTGTAATAGTTGGATCCAAGCTCCTCAATGGCAGTCAATTCCCTTTCGATGATAATACCAGCATTGATATTTCCTTGATATGCATCACTAATGGTCTTGGTGTTGTTCTTTATATCATCATGGATAGCGGTTAATGCTCTCATTTCATCGAGAAAATTTGAACTTACAGCAATTTGACCACCGTCAGCAATTGCACTAATACGAGAAGCCCTATTCACCATAGGGCCAAAATAGTCCATTCTTCCAGTAACAACATCGGGTTCACATACAGGTGAGCCCCAATGTATTCCCATACGCACTGACAATCCACGGTATATCACATTTCCTGCTCCATCAGTAACTTCGCAACATTGGTCTGTTTCAAGAATCTCTGTAGGCCAATCGGCGGTTAGCAAATTTTGTTGCACGTTGAAGCACCATAAGAGAGCCGATGTGGGTGAAGGAAATGCAACCATAAATGCATCACCTTCTGTTTTGACCTCGTAACCACCCACTATTCTCAATTGACGTCTCATGATCGAGTTGTGAGTTTTAATGGCAGACCTCATTGGTGCTGGGTATGAGTCCCAAAGTAAGGTTGAATTCTTGATATCGGTAAACACCAATGCCAATTCACCGACTGGTGGTTCAATTTCGCTTTCCAATCTACGAAGGGTTGAATCACCTCCAATTTGTCTATCTCTTCTTCTCTTGAAAAAGTCAGATTCACGGCCAAGATTGTTATACAAGGCATTCAGTTTTGTTTTCTCACCAAATGTCAATACTATCACTGTTATTTTATCCGAGGCCCCATAGCAGATAGCAAAGTCACGCAATTTCTGGGCAGCAACCATTGGGTCATTCTTTTCTTGACGTATGATGTCCACAGCTAGCTCGTAAGAAATATAGTCCCATAATACTTTCGTGGCAATAACCAACAAGTCATCAGCAGATGTCAACGTCAACTCACTTACATCAGGGCCAGAATGGGTATGAGGTAAGTAGGAAAAGTAACCTGCGCCACGAGACACGGGCAAATCTCCGTCCAAGTCACCGCTTCCAGAAACATAACCACCAGAGGCCCGGATTCTTTCAAACTCTTCACGATTCGTTGGTTTATGAGCATTGGTCAATACGCGGAAGTTACCATTATTTTGACAAAGCAAAGTCTCGATATCTCCAATGTTTGCGCAATAAAGCTTCTTATTTCTGATGTAGATGACAGTCGCAGATGCACCACTTCTTGAGTCATCAATCAAGTTTAGCTCGCTTTGTTCTTTGGAGTATTGTGGACCAGGCGTGAATGTATGGCTCTTTTTCGCCAACAAAATTCCATTAATTTCTTTGTTAAATGACAAAAACGCTCTTCTGAGGGCAATGTAAACCTTGTCTGGGTCATCATTAATCTTGGTCAACTCATCAGTGACACTCTTTGTGATCATATTTCGTGCAATTAGAGAAATCCTATGGCCCTGATTTGGCGCTCCATGCTTACCATCGAATGAGCAAATAAGTACTTCATCTTCATTGCCTCTGAATTTTTGTATAAACAAATCTCGATTCGATATGTAGTCTCTTTGGCCCATAGTATCACTCACACCATATCCAATATTGTCCAACTCGGATGCTGTTGTTCTTATCCTCTTGTCGACTGATTGTTCTGGTACAGAAGTCGTTGTCAAAGTGACATCAATCAAACCCAACACTTTCAATTGGTCTAAAACTAACAAACTATCAAAATCCTCACCGGTCTCTGGATTCTTGACATGACTTTGCTTGATTTCAAATCTCTTGTTCCCTGAAAAGTTCAAGTACTTTAAGTTCTTATTCCAATGCCAGTTCCAGTCGTATGGCCAGTTGGAGATGTTGTACTTGAGCTGATTTGATCCCACATCTAAATGCTGCAAATTAGTTAACTTGCTCAATTCTGCCGGAAGTGATACCAATTTGTTGTTATTGATGTAAAGAAGCTTTAATGCCTTCAATTGTTCTAGATCATCTGCAGGAAGTGTTGTCAAGTCGTTACCAGATAAGTACAACTCATTCAATCGTCTCATTCTAGAGATTGACCCTTCTGGAATCTCAATCAAATCGTTATACGACATGTTTAATGATTTCAAACCAACTAAGAAAGAAATTGCGTCAAAGCAGTCATCGTTTAGCCTATTATCCGATATTGTTAGCACGGATAAGGTATCGGCGATGGATTCTGATGCTGGTAACTCCCCAAAATCGTTCGACGAGGATATTCTCTTTGCAATGGCAAAAGGTGGCTTAGGGAATGATGTAAGGTTATTACTAGCCACATTCAATACTGCCAAAGATCTCAAATTCCAAATCTCGTCCGGCAAGGTTTGGATGCTATTGGAGTGTAGGTTCAAGTATTGTAAATTAGCTAGGTTCCCTATTGAGGTTGGTACTGATTGCAAGTTATTTGAGTAGATGGATAGATAGGATAACCTCGTCAATTGACCTAATTCTTGTGGGAGTGTCACCAAATGGTTTTTGTCAAGAACCAATTTTTCAATGTTGGGGATCTTAACCACAAATTCTGCAGGTATAGCAGTGATCTTTGCCTTTGATAAGTCTAAAATGTTGAGCATTTGTAATTGGTTGATGAATTTTAACTCTGTGATTGGATTTTTATCAAAGTGGAGAAGCCTTAGATTCTCCATTTGATCGCAGAATGCTGATATCGCATTTCTGGATGCATACAAAACTTCAAGGTTTGGCAACTCTCCTAATACATCTACATTTGCTATCTGGTTGTAACGAATATCCAATCTCTTTAATGACTGAAGTCCCGCAAGAAAGAAGGGTAGGGCTTTATCAAGTTTGTTTGTGCACAAATTCAATTTCTGTAAGCTTTTTAAATTCACCATCGATTCCGGTAAGTATGAAAGATCGTTGTATGACAAGTCCAACTCAATCAATTTATCCAAATCATTGACTGGTTCTGGGTAGTTGATGAAGTAGTTTGACGACAAATTGAGATACACCAAGTTTTTAAGTTCACCAAAAGATTTCGGAAGCAGTGACAACTGATTCGAATTGAGCTTCAAATGAGTCAAATTGTCAAGGGTATTGATCTTCACCGGCAAGTCATCCAAAAAATTCATCTCGAGATTCAAATGGGTAAGCCCAGTTGCTTCAAGAAGATTGGTGGGAAATTTCGAACATCCATTTCGCGAAAAGTTGACACTCGTCAAATTAGTACAGGACTGAATAAAATCTAATGGTATGTAAATTGAGGGGTTTTCTGAAACATTCAACTTTTCAATTTCATAAGTGTGCTGGTGGAATATAATGGGAATATTTTTAAGGTTTAGAGAGGATATGTTCACATCGACATAATTTTTCGATAGTAACGCCTCTTCCTCATGTGTCAAGCTTCTAAGGTATACATTCTCCACCACAAATTTGCACACAAATGACATGTCTCCCCTTCCAATGATCCTCAAGTTATCGTCCTCGGTGTATCCACTCAAAAGAAGCAACCCCGTTTGAATCTTGATTGGTTTTTCGAAACTTTCCAAAACCTTGACGCAGTTTCCAATGTGCACCGACAACTGATAATTTGATGCCGATTCTAAAAAGAACTTTTTCTGCACAATTGCTAAAAGCTCGGTAGTTGTTGTTTCTAATGGGCACAATATAGTTGTAAATGTGTTATCTTCTTTAAATATTCGAATAATGTGACTAGGATGTGGGTCCATTGACTTCGACACATGTGATCCTTGTCTTGTACCATAAAGCACTGGCAACAGTTTCTCCACAAAATCGGGCTCAGCAAACTCCTCCGGTAATTCCTCTATTTTTGAAGCTTTCACATCCCAACTATCTGGTGCCTTCCAATTTTGCTTAGGTGCCGCAGTCTCATCAGTTTTCACAATGTCTCTCATCTCATCCAAATTTAAATCTAAGGACATCATTTTATCTGTGGGGCCCAAAGAATGTAATGATGACACAGATTGTTCCCTTTGTGATACTTCAGATGGCGAAGGTGTTGAATACACATCGTGTCTTGGTTTCAATGGAGTCACTGGATGGTCTAGTTGAGACATCTGTAACAGGTTTGGCAGTACAGAAGAGACATGATGCGGATGATAATCCAACGATAGTGATGGGAGTCTAAACTTATGCTTCGAGTGACTTGAAGACGCAGATGAATTGCTTTTGCGTTTTGGTTGGTGGTCCTGTTGAATTAGTTGCTCATCTGATGCAATCGAATTGGCACGTGAAGACTGGCCAGACTGGGTTGGAGAGACTGAGGCATCTGATGAGGATAATAGATGCTCCTTCTTGGAGTCGTCATCATCATCTTGTTGCTCTTCCTCATCCCCGCCGCTCTCTTTTCTAGAATATATCAATTTGTTGAACAACGAACTGCTCTTTTTCTTGAATTTGGGTTTTATAGGATGAAGCAATGGGGGCACATTGCTACTGTTATTTGGCCTCCTATTGGCATGAAAACCACGATAGTTTTCAAGATTGTTTGGGTTTGTCATTGAGGCTTGGGTAAAGAGGGGGAAGTGACATGTTAGTTTTGGTCCATTTGTTCCAACAAATTTTACATTGTCTGAAAATTTCAAATGTCGTGAAAACAATGCGACACCAACGAGAACTACATAGACAGCATAGTTATCATAGCGGTTGTAAAGGAGCTATTTGTAAGGCAATGTAGAGGTATCCTTTGGAGAACAAGTTGATGCTAGGTCATTTATGTGGCGCTTGTCTGAGATGAGATAGAGGTGCTGCAATAGGTTGACTGTATTGATGATGAAGTGTTCAAGGTACCGCTTTGGTGGAGAAGAGTGTCCCTGAATTGGATAATATTCCTCCTACATCATTAAGAGGAGATGACTAGTATACCCCTACTTATCTCTGGTTGTGGTGTACTGGTTTCAAAATACGAGTCCACTGAAGCAATTTTGTGATTTACAGGGTCCAAGAAGTATCTCCTTGGTTTTGAAAAGGTTGTAGATGACACGAAATACAATCGCTCATTCACCTTCTCTCTTCTTGCAGCCTGTATTGAACAGTAAACCGCATACCTTGGATAGCTCTAGCCGTTACTGTTGTTTGTTGAGAATTTAAGATTTGATGCATGGAAATTGATTTGAAATTTGGAAAAAATTAATTAATCTTATTTTCGTCAGGCAACAGAACTTCCTCTTTCTCGTACCGAAATCTGAAAGTTTTTATTGCAGGTGTCCTGTACAATGTCGCTCTACTCTCGCTCTCACCATCAGCTCTCACTGACCTCACATAGAAAGACTTCTCTTTTAAATCTATCCAGCGGTAACCCGGAGAAATATTCCTCTTTTTGTGTAATGAAATAATATTTTTTTTCTTAAGCGAAATTTTGTTCACGTTTCATTGACGATATGGCTGTTTCAATATAAATTGAACAACAAATTTCAAGTAAAATTTTTACAAAGTCAAGACTCTTTGCCCTCCTCAACCATGTCTGATTCCTCAAGAACGATCAACCACAAGTTGAATGAAATATTGAGTAAAAGTATGTCTCTTTTCGAAGTCGTTGCCTTTGCATAATACTAACCAAAAGATTAGACAACATAAATAAACTGAAACTAGACGAATCGACTGCTTTGAATTATGCTACAGTTCTCAAATCCAATATCTTGGGCAAGGATAAACAAGAAAAAGTCAACTCAATAGTTGTTTTGGCAAAGTTGTTGGATTGCATTATCGGTAGTGATGCTGTGTCAGATGATTTTGTTCATGTATTAGATCACCAACTATTCGGCACTTTGTTTTCAATTGTCAGTATCAACATGTCTTCTGAGACCTACAAAGCTATTCTAAAGATTGCAGCGATTGATATCTCGGGTGCAATTTTCAGGACAAAGGATGATTCTATTGTAAGGTATTTGCTGTTGTATGAAACCTTGATTGAGTACTTGGATGTGATTGATATAATGACAACAAAGTTGTTACTCCAAGACAACAAGATCGTCTTGAATTCAATAAAGTTGGTTACTGACCTCGTCAACAAGGCTTTGAGGTATGATTATGCTGGTATAATCACTTTATCTGGTAGGTTGAAACATGTCATGTTTTTCAGCACAGTTGACAGTTTGGTTGAGTTGACTGAAGATAAACTCACTTTAGAGGCCATCGAAAAGTTGAAGGTCGCTTACTATGATCTCAATGTTTACCTTCATAACATTCATTTTGATTTGTCAATTCAGGCGCATCAAATCATGTTGAATAACTTGTTTATCTTTTTGGAGATATCACTTAACGAGTATGGCTCTCCGGCAACAACTTCAGAATATGTTAAGTCTGGTTTCACTGAAAACCCTCGCCAGTTTATTGTCGAAAATTTTTCCATTCTTCTTGCCATGGATTTAAAAATTTTCCTAAAAGACCCAAACTTTACATTCAAAAAGAGGTTCCACGAAGAATTGATGATGAGCGAGCATTCAAGAACATTTCCTTTGTCTTTGTTTATAGCAAAGACTTCCAAGATGTGGATTGATATCTTTGAGCAAAGGCAAAAGTATCCCAACATTGTTAACTCGATACTAAACTGGGAACTCATGATATATTACACCATGAACAACTGTCTCATTCTTTGGCAAGAAACAAAATCACAAAATAACCAACTTGATATCGATAAGATTCTTCAGTTATTGGAATCAAGTATCGACACGTTTGAAGAACAATTGGGCGGAAACAAGTCAATTGAGGAATGTCTTGACATAACCTCCACCAGGTCGGGAGATGATATGAGACACAACCAGGCGTCAAAGATAAGCAAACAATTTACTAATAAATGGAACCATAGATTCACTGAATTCAATCAAGAATTAACCAAGGAGGTGGCCCAGTTGGTGGCGGAACAAAGAGTAGTGCAATTATTGAAAGGATCGTGGGTCTTCACTGAAACCTTTGGAGAAGCCCTCTTCAGCTCGAGGAAGAATCCTTCGTCATCTAAATACTACTACATTGTCTTATCGCCCAATAGAAAATGGATATACTTTAAAGAGTACAGTGAAAAACCTAGTACCAATCCAAGTATCGAAGAGTTGGAACAAACTGGTGGAATCAAGATGAGTGATGTTCAAGATTTGAAATCGATCAAAATAGGTGAATCGATTGGGGAGAAAGAAAAACAAAAGAACTCCATGTTAATTTCAATAAAGGGTACCATTTCGTATGAAAAGATTACAATTCTAGGTGCAAACAAAACCAAATTGCTTTCATTTTACACCGACTCCGAGGTTAACCGATTTGTTTGGTTAGATGGGTTGAAGATGTTGAAAGGAATAAAGTCGTTGTCGGAGGAGACTCAAAAACAAATTGCTTCATTGATCGAGATAAGGAGAAACACCCAATCGTTATCGTTGGAGGGTAATGAAGTGGAAAGTGATGACGATGATGAAAAGTTTTACAATTATGATGAGTTGAGTGCTCTTGCAGCCAGTGTATAGATATCGAATCAGAATGTGTTGGTTTTGTCGTTAATGTAGAATTTGTCATTATTGATGGACTAGGACAAGTGAAGAATCTTTGTGTATCAAACACAAAATTAAAATTGGCAAACAATCAAAACTTCATGGCCACTTTGCCCCTTACTCGAGTAAGCCACTCAATAAACGCGTGATCAGGAAGAGTAATGTACGTCTTCATTAGCCCTATTAATATCAATTACGTATAGTCCATACAGATGAGCGGACGTCTGCATTGCACATAGGGAAAGTTGTGGACAATAATTAACAATTCATGCCCATTCCAATTTACACATTCTTAGACAATTGGACAAAGCGACTACGATTTTTTGTGGACTGATCAGAACTTCAAGTTTCTTGCTGGTATTCATTCAATTCATTATTTGACGAGAAGCATCATTGAGGGGAAAACATAGGACTATGATTTTGGGATGTATTGAGAATGGTGTTGGTTATAGAAGTGCTGTTTGTGACTGATGGTAACAGAAAAGGTGTCCCAGGTCAATCATGGTTACTACAGGAAAAAGGGTACAAGAGGAAGCACCTGAGGAAACTACTCTTCTTCAATGAATTAACAAATTCATCTAAGAGAAAAAATTATACGTTTGGGTTGTGTTTTGATGCGGAGCAAGTCATTCCCCCGTATGTGATTAATTGAAATGCATCGGTAATTATCGATGACGGGAAATTTTATGGAACGTTCATCTTGTGAGTGTAAAAGAGAAGTGGAACATTATTTACCCCGAATCCTTATAGTCCAGTTTAAAATTTACTAGAGGTTGTTTGTTGAATTTGTCTGCTATTTACAAACCTATATTTTGCTTAGGGTACGTAGTAGATTATTCAGCTAAAGTAAAATCAGTTGATCTCGAAGTGCTTATATTATTCGATAAACGAGTATTAAATAGCTTTATAATCTTAATATCACTTTTACTTGATGTTTGTTTAGCTGCTTTATGCTTTACTTTGCATCCATTAGAGTACAACCCTTGTAATATATAATCAATCTACTCATAGAGGATTGAAAACACACTAATCATTCAGTTTTTGAAGCCGTGCCAAAAATATAAAAAGAATTCTAACTTTTCAATCAACATGTGACTAATTCTCACCCAGAGACTTTCTTTCCACCTTTGAGTCATTTGTTACATCCTAGATTTGCCATACTATATTCCCTACCGTATTAAATGCGTTTCCATTTCCGACAATACTTAGAGCTTCAATTGCTTTCCTAACTATTACCATTGCAAAAAACTCAATGTTGATACTAAATAGTTACCCTCAAGGTGCATTGCAAATTATCATTTCAATTGCAGGTGTTGATAACCTTACGCCTCTATTTTCAAATTGCCTATTCTTGCAACAGAACAGTAACTTGAAATAAGCTATCAATAACGTCATAGAAAAGAGGGCGAGCTATAAATACAACAACCGGGCAATAAAATTAGACAACTTGGATGATTGGAATAAATCAAACGAGGTTTACGAGACAGACTTCATGAGCGTGGAAGAGTTTCGGATATTTGATAACTATTGTGTGGGTGAGTGCATCAATGTGGAGACAATTTACAATTCAAGGATAGAATACGCAAATGATTTAATTGAGCTTCTGAGTCTACTTCCAGCTTTAAAGCCTAGCAATACAGCGAAACTACATTTGTATTTGAACTTTTTAAGCTGTTACTTTTCATTTGTCAATGTCACAGAGTTGCTTGGGTATGCAAATCATTTGAAAGACCGATTAGTGGGCCTTTCAATACAAGCAAAGTCGTCGCCAGTGGGAATTAAAGGCAAAATAAATTTAGAGAACTTAAATAATGCAGAAATTTTAAGACTAAGTAGTTGCAATATAAATGGTTCATTTTTAAGTTGTCAGACGTTAAAAGAACTTTCCTTTGCACCGGAATATGCAGAAGGAGGCAACATCCTTGATTTACCACTAACATTAAAGAGATTTGACTATACTGATAGTGAAAACTATTCCTGTGAGGTACCATTTCTAGGAAAGGCTCAAATTCCCCTTCTCTCTCACATGTGTCTTTCAGGGTTGCTGATCATCTTTCAGAAAAATCAATACAGGATGCTTTTCATTCTATGACAAGTTCAGATAACGCAAGAATTCAATACTCGGGCTATTATGCTAATCAGTTTGTTGAGTTTCTTAATGAAGTTGCAAGAGAAAAGAAATTCAAGTTAAGTTTATTATGTATTGAAGGAAATTTTTCACTGCTGTTCGAGATATACTTCTCAGAACTGCTTCAGATTCTTGACTATGATACTGAAAAGTTATACCAGGTATTAATAAGGGTCCCCCCTTTGAAGAAATTGACAATGATACTTGGTGATGGTATAAATTTTAGTCATCTATTGAAATAAGCTCCCCTTGGTTTAGAATATATTGAGCTAGATTCCATTGGCGGATATTGGGGGTGATGAAATAATGGATTTTGCAAATTTTGAAAAGTTAAAGTGTGTCAAGTTGGCTGATTCGAGATTAAGTGACATTGTCAACTTTGCATTCCCAGATTCACTTGATGTTTTGGATTTGTCTAAAAGTTATATTACTTCTATTGAAGGAGTCAAATTTCCGAAAATTTTAGTGAGTTTAAATCCAAGTTCAAATTTTCCTAGAAGCATTGCTGGGGTACAATTTCCCCCAACCCTAAGGAGACCCAACCTCAATATCATTCTAATAAATGCTGGCGATATCCAGAAGTCTAATCTTCACGAAAATTTTCACATTGAAACGTTGTACTTAGGAGGACAAGATAAAATTGACTTTTCTTGTTGCATGTTACTCGAGAATCTTCATAGCTTAAGTTTGTGCCATTGCATTGCATCAAATAGCTATCGTTTCGGACACAAATTGAAAAGTTTACAAATAGAGTATTGTGACTATACAAATGGAATGAGCATCGGTGAATGTTTTAATTTGAAATATTTGTACATTTAGGAAGAAGCATGGATACCCTTGACATAGAGTTTCCACATTCGCTAGAGGATATACAGTTAAATCTTGTTGGTCTTTTTGTAATCCCCACACATCTTGATCAGTTGATGAACCTACGTAACTTGTCGATTAGTGGAACCACAATCAAACGAGCTGCTATTAAATTTCACACCAACTCGCTCGAAACGTTGAATTTTTCATGCAACCCAATAGAGGAGGTACTATTGTTACTCCCCGAAGGTGTAACCAATCTCAGACTGGTCACATTGTCTCATAATCAAATACTAATGATTTCGATGGAGTGCATAGGGCATAATACCAAAGCTTTGAACAGCAACTTGTATGACTTGGATGAAGACCAAATATCCAGTTTGATTTCGAATTTCCCAAAGGCAACACAATGTTTGTGGGACAATGAACAAAACTATCCATTTCGTGGGGAAAATTATCTATACAGTGAGCTTGGAAGTGAAGTATAGGTGCTTGAATCATCGTGAAACTGATAGGCATCAATTTAGAGAAGAACATTGGTGGAGTCACTTTGCAAGACGCGCATAGTGGCGTACTTCTCTGGTTATATGTATGGGTCTATCGCTATACATGCTTTCTGTTTTAGCTGAAATCAGGATCATTGGTGAGCATGGCAATTATTTTTATATACAAATATTGCTTGTATGCAAATGTTACCAAAACGTGGGCACTCCCCATAGTTGAACGCTAACAAAAGTAAAACGTGGACAGGCACATTGTAAGTCCACCAGCTCTAGTGTTTTGGGCCTTTTTATGGTCTCTATATGTAGCTAGGAGTGCCTAGATCACGATGATACAATAAAGGGCCGACTTGTCTAACAAGGTTGTGCAGTTGTGCCATCTGCTGTTTCCAAAATTTTATAGTGTAATAGGCCAGCAAGTCTACCAGTCTACTGCGGCTGATTGTTTCCTCTACACTCTTGGTTCATCTTTTGATACTCATTCTTTCTACATGCACCAATTGATCTCGTCACCTTTTTTCTGCACTCATTGGTTCACTTTTGTTGATGCTTTGGTGTA